>NC_133329.1:78778616-78832247 GCF_042186555.1 Aquarana catesbeiana | reverse complement strand
TGTGTCAGACTGACATGCCACACCACCGATCGCCGCGCATTGGCTCGTTATTCTGATCATGTCATATGACGTCCGATCAGGATAACTAAACCACTTTGAAAAGAAAAAAAGGCGCCTCTAAGTGCAGAAGTAAAACTTTATATTTCCCAAAAGGGTTAAAAACATTTACAAAAGAGTGGATGGGTAGAAGCACATCATATTAGTAATATGGCAGGTGGTCCGGCGTTCTGGTAGTCCCAAGGAGTCTCAATGATATCCACAGGTGTAATTCTATGGCAGCATATTCTGAAGTGGCTGACAGATGGAAGCCACAACTCTCCTGGATACTGGGAAGACAACGAGGCTGTCTCAGACAGCATGGAACCCGAATCCAGATAGTGATGTCAGCAGGAAGGGACCAGCGTTGACAGCAAGCCGGAAGTGATGTCATCAACTTGCGACACATTTCGGAACAGCTGATTCCTTCTTCAAGCAATGACTTAAGGTTACTAGAAGCAGAGCTGCTTATGGTCTGTGGGTGGGACTATGGGCGGACATGAGCAGGGCAAAAGGAAGCACTGAGCTTATAAAATGACATAATGAATATAAAAACAGCGTACTGGAGACACAAAAAGAAAAAACAGAAGACTGACATACAGGGCAAACTGGGGAACCATATAAAAAGGCACTATAAAATGATGTGTGTGTGTGTATAAAATATATATACAGTGGGGCAAAAAAGTATTTAGTCAGCCACCAATTGTGAAAGTTCTCCCACTTAAAAAGATGAGAGAGGCCTGTAATTGTCATCATAGGTATACCTCAACTATGAGAGACAAAATGTGGAAACAAATCCAGACAATCACATTGTCTGATTTTTGAACTAATTTATTTGCAAATTATGGTGTAAAATAAGTATTTGGTCAATATCAAAAGTTCATCTCAATACTTTGTTATATATACTTTGTTGGCAATGACAGAGGTCAAACGTTTTCTGTAAGTCTTCACAAGGTTGTCACACACTGTTGCTGGTATGTTGGCCCATTCCTCCATGCAGATCTCCTTTAGAGCAGTGATGTTTTGGGGCTGTCGCTGGGCAACACAGACTTTCAACTCCCTCCAAAGCTTTTCTATGGGGTTTGAGATCTGGAGACTGGCTAGGCCACTCCAGGACCTTGAAATGCTTCTTACGAAGCCACTCCTTCGTTGCCCGGGCGGTGTGTTTGGGATCATTGTCATGCTGAAAGACCCAGCCACGTTTCATCTTCAATGCCCTTACTGATGGGAAGATGTTTGCACTCAAAATCTCACCATACATGACCCCATTCATTCTTTCATTACACGGATCAGTCTTCCTGTTCCCTTTGCAGAGAAACAGCCCCAAAGCATGATTTTGCCACCCCCATGCTTCACAGTAGGTATGGTGTTCTTTGGTTGCAACTTAGCATTCTCTCCTCCAAACACAACGAGTTGTGTTTCTACCAAACAGTTCTACTTTGGTTTCATCTGACCATATGACATTCTCCCAATCCTCTTCTGGATCATCCAAATGCTCTCTAGCAAACCTCAGACGGGCCCGGACATGTATTGGCTTAAGCAGGGGGACACGTCTGGCACTGCAGGATCTGAGTCCCTGGCGGCGTAGTGTGTTACTGATGGTAGCCTTTTGTTACGTTGGTCCCAGCTCTCTGCAGGTCATTCACTAGGTCCCCCTGTGTGGTTCTGGGATTTTTGCTCACCGTTCTTGTGATCATTTTGACCCCACGGGGTGAGATCTTGCGTGGAGCCTCAGATCGAGGGAGATTATCAGTGGTCTTGTATGTCTTCCATTTTCTAATTATTGCTCCCACAGTTGATTTCTTCACACCAAGCTGCTTGCCTATTGCAGATTCAGTCTTCCCAGCCTGGTGCAGGTCTACAATTTTGTTTCTGGTTTCCTTCGACAGCTCTTTGGTCTTCACCATAGTGGAGTTTGGAGTGTGACTGTTTGAGGTTGTGGTGTCTTTTATACTGATAAGTTCAAACAGGTGCCATTAATACAGGTAATGAGTGGAGGACAGAGGAGCCTCTTAAAGAAGAAGATACAGGTCTGTGAGAGCCAGAAATCTTGCTTGTTTGTAGGTGACCAAATACTTATTTTCCACCATAATTTGTAAATAAATTCTTTCAAAAATCAGACAATGTGATTGTCTGGATTTGTTTCCACATTTTGTCTCTCATAGTTGAGGTATACCTATGATGACAATTACAGGCCTCTCTCATCTTTTTAAGTGGGAGAACTTTCACAATTGGTGGCTGACTAAATACTTTTTTGCCCCACTGTGTGTGTATATACTTTTTATATGTATGGTTCCCCTTTCACAATATTTTTTTTTAATGAATTCCTTCCTCATGATATATACCCAATATAATATATCATAGATCCATTGATGTATATTGTTCACCATTTTAGTGTTTATTGTTGATGTAAGCATACACAGCGAGTGACGTGCCATCAAGCTGCTATGCTCCATTTGCATGCAGTGATATTAGCTATTGAGTTACGCATCACTCTTGCTGTTTTTGCATCATGCCTTTGCATCAGTTTGCCCTGATGCCAGTCTTCTGTTTTGTTTTTTTTTCCTTTTTGTGTCCCCAGTATGCTGTTTTTATATTCATTATGTCATTTTATAAGCTCAGTGCTTCCCTTTGTCCTGCTCATGTCCGCTCAAATCCTGCCCACAGACCATAAGAAGCTCTGCTTCTAGTAACCTTTAGTCATTGCTTGAAGAAGGAACCAATTAGCTGTTCCGAAACGTATCGCAGGTTGATGACATCACTTCCAACTTGCGGTCCGCGCTGGTTGCTGGTCCCTTCCTGCTGACGTCACTTCCTGGATTCGGTTTCCATGCTGTCTTCCCAGTATCCAGGAGAGTTGTGGCTTCCATCTGTCAGCCACTTCAGAATATGCTGCCATAGAATTACACCTGTGGATATCACTGAGACTCCTTGGGACTACCAGAGCGCCGGACCACCTGCCATATTACTAATATGATGTGCTTCTACCCATCCACTCTTTTGTAAATGTTTTTAACCCTTTGGGAAACAAAGTTTTACTTCTGCACTTAGAGGCGCCTTTTTTTTTTCTTTTCATTTTACATCCAGATTATGCTTCTCTCTTCAAGTGGTGCCGAAAGTGCATGAAAACCCTCCTTCTATCTCTACATAGAATGATATCTGCTTGGTTTGTTACTCAGAGCGCCCTTATACACACTTTTATCTAAACCACTTTGCCAACGTCATTTTGCTATATAGTGGTTAAGGAGCGGGCCGGGAATCTGGCCGCCACGTTCTTAACAACTGATGAGCCATCAGCTGTTAGCGGGCTGTCAGTTAAATGTAAAAACAAGAATTGGCAGCAATAAAAAAAAAAAAAAAATCAGGAAAGAATGGCGTGGGGCCCCCCTCAATCCAAACCTGACCCTTATCGGAGCATCCATCCCAACAGGTCAGGAAAGGGAGGGGGCTGGTATGGATTGGGGGGGCCATGCGTTTTTTTCCCATTATTATTATATTTTTTATTGCCGGCAATTTTTTATTTTAAATTTAGCGGGGAAACCCTCTGACAGGTGACAAATAATCGGTTGTTAAGGACGTGGCGGCCAGCTTCCCAGCCCACTGCTTAACAACCAGCTATTCACAGTTTTTTAAGATAAAAAAAAAAAAAAAAAAGCATCAAAAACGCAATACTTGTGTTTTTTTGGTGCGGGGCCATTGAAATATATTACAAGCAAAACACAATCCCTGGCCCTTTCCAAAAACGCACTGGCTAAAAAAAAAAACGCATAGATGTGAACTCATACCATAGGAAACCATGTTATATGGACTGTAGTGTGTTTCTGCAAACTGCAAAACACACTAAAGAACGCATAGGTGTGAACGTAGGGTAAGGCTGGACTGAGAGGATGCTATGGTGAAGTGTTTCCTGTAAAACTGATTGACGATTGTCAGACTGGTAATAGATCAGACAAAACTGATGTCTTCTAGAACCCTAAACTCTGATATTGAAGTCACTTACAAGTATCTAAACTGATGGCCACCAGATGGCAGCACAGTACAGCCTAGCTGAACCCCCGAACCAAAAAAGTATATTGCAGCTTAAAGTGGACCATACACATGTGTGAAAAATCTGTGTATTTAAGGTGCTTCCCCAAAATGCGGTATTGTGGTTTCTTCCCACAGTGCCTAGGCGAGGGTGACGTCATTCTCCTTCTGGCCAAATTTCAGAGAGTGTTGAGTAGCCCAAATCTTGCATTAAGGTGGTTCTAAAGCCTTAAGGTTTTTCACTTTAATACATTCTATGGATTAAAGTGACCCCCCCCCCCCCCCTTTTTTTTTTTCTTTACCTGAGCTGAGGTATAGACATGTTTGTTATTTTTATTTATTTATTCTTATGTTTTTATTTTTTTTTAAACAAAGGTTTACAACCCCTTTAAGCTGCAGTGTCTTCTCTCAGGGTTTGGGATAATCGGCATTCCCCTGGATCTTCTCAGCAGGAGGATGGGTCCACCTTCTGCACTATGGAAGTCGGGGGGAGGGGTGAATATATCATCTAACAGTTTTTTTCCCTCCTCTGAGTCTTTCTTGCACATGGGGGAGGGGAACCACTTGGGATAAAATCGGAATTTGTTTGAAGTGCAAGGTCTGCTATAGGCTACGATTCTACATGCAGCAAGTAAGCGGGCAATATGTCACCTTCTTATTGCCTGTTTTAACCTCATAAGTGCCACGACGCAAAGGCGTGCATTGCATTGCGGTTGTGGTACAGCCCAATTTGCCTAAATAGGTCAGCTTTGGCAGTGGCACTGCCTGCCCAACACAAGGAGGTGGATCTTTTTTGCCACGGCATGCCAACACCCCCGTCCGCTGCCTTTGCAGCTTAACCTCCCTGGCGGTATGATTATTTCAGATTTTTGCGTCTCAAAGCGGTACAATTATTTTGCATAGAAATTTGGCGTTTAATATTGTAGGTCTGTAAATCTCAACAATAACACACTTATATCTGTCCACCAAGAGTCTAGTAGATATCCCGGGTATGATGAAGTTTGAAACACAAAATCATAAATTATAATATAATAAATAAATATAAATAATTTAAAAAAATATATAATAATAAAATACATTTCCCTACGATTCACTATCGCTCAATTCTGCAAGTGTTCTAATTTACTAAAAAATCAATAAAGTGATTTCACGCACAACAAAAAAGTGAAAATACAAATAATACTACGGCTAATAAATCAGGTGCCAAAAAAATCCTTAAAATGAGTAAGTGAACAATAATAAAAATCAAAAAGATATTTCAAAAAATACATAAAATAAGGATCGGTATAGTGGATCAACCGATATATAGTCAGTTAGTAAATAGATCCAATAGTGCTGGGACTGGCTATAGGTGAATATGCTCCAAATATGGGATGAATAACGTAGACAGCAATAGGTGACATCTGTAGATAATATGCTCACAGAGCCCTTACCTCTAAAGGCATAGGTAAATGCCTTAGTATTCCAAATGGTGATGGGGACCGATGAGTCTTGGGATCAATGGATATCCATCATCAGAATCGATCAGATACGATCCAGCTCATCTCCAGCTCCAGATGTATGGAAAAGAAAATAGGGACAGCCTCCAATGGTGTAGTAGATAAAGCCCGTCTTTAATGGTAAAAACCGCTATACAGGGCATATAGGCAAACAGTACAACATACAGCGGCGTATCGCCACTACCTAATACACAACTTCCGTTCCACAATGTAAACAACTGGGTCGGAGTAGAGCTTCCAGTTGCGTAGCTGGCGTGGGTCCTAAGCGTTACGTCACGACCCCTCGTGACTTCCTCAGGAAGTCAGGATTCCCTGAGGAAGTCACAAGGGGTCATGACATAAAGAAAAGAAAAGCTCTTTAGCAATACACACCAAACTGAGCATGTGCAGCTTGTCCCCTAACCTCTCTATAAGGAGATGGTTTTGGGTCTGTGGAAGAAGGGGAGGATCTGTGCATACACGATCAAACAGCCTTTTTTACACAATGCAGAGAATTAACCCCTTAGGTTCCACAGTGAGTATAACACGCATGCTTTACTGCAGACACAGACTGATTTTACTGTTGCAGGCTAACCTCTTGCCGACCAGCCGCCATCATTATACTGCGGCAAGGTGGCACAATCCCGCGAATCGCCGTACGTGTACGTCGGCCCAGGATCTCACTTTTGTGGGCACGCCCATTTGCCAGCGAGGGGAGCCAGTCAGCGGGTCCGGCAATCGTTCCCCCACAGTGACAGAAGGGGGCTTTGCCTGTGTAAACAATACAAATCTCTGTTCTGACAGGAGAGATCACACAGATCCTGTCTTTCTGCTAAGCAGGAAAATAGATCTGTGTTTCCCCAGTCACACCGTTCGCCATACAATTGGAACACATTTAACCCCTTGATTGCCCCTGATGTTAATCCCTTCCCTGCCAGTGTCATTAGTACAATAACAGTGCATATTTTTAGCACTGATCACTGTAAATATGTCACTGGTTCCTCAAAAATTTCCAAAAATGTCAGTTAGGTGTCTGATCTGTCCACCCCAATGTCGCAGTGCCTCTAAAAATCACAGATCGCCGCCATTACTAGTAAAAAAAAAAAAAAAAATACTAAAAATGCCATAAATCTATCCCCTATTTTGTAGATGCAGACAAGCAAAGAAAATATTTCCACCGCTCAGGCTGACACTGACCCAGGTGTAAGTAGAAGTTTCAGAGCAGAAGAGCTCCAGGTGCTGGCTGAATGCTAGGCAAAGCAGGCTTGAATGGAGGAGAAGATTCGGATGCCGCACACCGGATGTAGTCAAAAAATGTTCACTTTATTGAAAAAATGGGATCATCAAAATAACAAGACTGTCATGCAGAAAGTACAGATAAGCTGACGCGTTTCGCACTCAGGACTGAGTGCTTACTCATAGCGCTATGAGTAAGCACTCAGTCCTGAGTGCGAAACGCGTCAGCTTATCTGTACTTTCTGCATGACAGTCTTGTTATTTTGATGATCCCATTTTTTCAATAAAGTGAAAATTTTTTGACTACATCCGGTGTGCGGCATCCGAATCTTCTCCTCCAATCAAGCCTATTTTGTAGATGCTATAACTTAGTATATGCTTATTATGATTTATTTACTTTTTTACCAAAAATATGTAGAATATTGGCCTAAACTAAAAAATTTTTTTTATTTTGTTTTTTTTTTTTTTGGGGGGGGGGGTATTTTATTATAGCAAAAAGTAACATTTTATTTCAAAGTTAACGCTTTTTTTTTTTTTTGTTTATAGCGCAAAAAAGAAAAAACGCAGAGGTGATCATATTTGTGGGGGAAAAAAGACGTCAATTTTGTTTGGGTACAACGCCGCACGTCAGCGCAATTGTCAGTTAAAGCGACGCAGTGCCGTTTCGCAAAAAATGGCCTGGTCAGGAGGGGGGGGGTTAAATCCTTCCGGTCCTTAATTGGTTAAGTAACACTTTAAGAGGGGCGGTCTGTAAAAACGCAGTTCATCCTTGTGTTTTTACCACCCAAATCGGCGCTTAAGGGCTCATATACATGGGAACAGAGGGCTGTACAGCGTACAAAATGGCCATACTTCTGCGTCCGGGAGTCTCAGGAATTACAGCTACCTGTACAATAACAGGATTGGGTTGTGCAGTGGTAAACACAGATCTGAGTGTATACATCCTGCGTCCGGGGTGTACATCCACCACTGTGCGAATTTAAATGATCGGATTTACGTTTATCAGCAACACCAGAGACTCCCAGGCACATAAACCCAACCATTTGTTTACCCTCTATGGTCCTTTGCTCCCATTTACATGAACCTTTATAGTCCTTAGATGGGGTGGCTGCGTTCGTTTTCATTTATATTTTATTTTCAGCTGGTGATCCTGCCAGTAGCACACTTCCTGTCCTAGGATGATGACGCTCATTCACTGAACTGTATCTATCAAAGAACCATGGTTGTCACCTTGAGCTGCTCTCCTCTTTTGGACTATAAGCACGTCCTCATATTTTCATCTCCATTACATGGGGGGGGGGATCGGGAGCAGGGGAATAAATAGTTCACAAAAAAAATAGCTAAATCCCTGTCCTTCAACGAGCCTTTGCTCTGCTTTCATTTGAAAGAGGAATTTGTCTCTTGCAGAATCGGAGGAGAAGAATTGGACCCCTCATCGCGTGGAGCTGTGCCTGTGGGCGTGGAAGGTCGGACAGAAAATGTGCCCCAAACTACTGGAGACCCTGGAAGATGCAGACAAAAGACCGGTGAAAAAGCTAAAGACAAAGTAGTGATTGATTAATTAGAAGAAGGTGTTTTTTTTTTTTTTTTTGTTTTTTGTTTTTTTGTTTTTTTTTTAATTGCACAATAAATCCCTGAAATCACTATTGCCTAGAGAACTGATGGTTGAGTTTTTCTGCGGCTGTAAAATGGCGCCCTCTGCTGTTTATAGGTGCAATTAAAGAGACGTTGGGGAAGGTTTACTAAAACTAGTGCACACAGCTCTGCATAATAACCAAATTTAGTTTCTAGCTTCAGCTTGTTCAATTGAGCTTTAATTAACCACTTAAGGACCAAGCCTATTTCTGAGATTTGTTGTTTACAAGTTAAAAACACTTTTTTTTTTGCTAGAAAATTACTTAGAACCCCCAAACATTATACTTTTTTTTTTTAACACCCTAGAGAATAAAATGGCTGTCGTTGCAATACTTTCAAGCGCACTTTTTTTTGGAAAAAAAGACAATTTTTTTTTTTTTATATTGTGAAATATAATGTTATGCCAAGTAAATTGATACCCAACATGTCACACTTCAAAATTGTGCACACTCGTGGAATGGCGACAAACTTTTACCCTTAAAAATCTCCATAGGCGACGTTTAAAAAATTCTTCAGGTTGCATGTTTTGAGTTACAGAGGAGGTCTAGGGCTAGAATTATTGCTCTCGCTCTACCGATCGCGGCGATACCTCACATGTGTGGTTTGAACATCGTTTTCATATGCGAGCGCTACTCGCGTATGCGTTTACTTCTGCACGTGAGCTCGTCGGGACGGGGCGCGTTTAAAATTTTTTTTTTTTTTTCTTATTTATTTTACCTTTTATTTTTACACTGTTTTTTAAAAAGAAATAATAACATTGTGTCACTTTTATTCCTATTACAAGGAATGTAAACATCCCTTGTAATAGAAGCATGACAGGACCTTAAATATGAGATCTGGGGTCAAAAAGACCTCAGATTTCATATTTACACTAAAATGCAATAAAAAAAAAATTGTCATTTAAAAAAATACTAAAAAAAAAATGGCCCTTTAAGAGCTATGGGCGGAAGTGACGTTTTGACGTCACTTCCGCCCTGCAATGATATGGAGACGGGTGGGGGCCATCTTCCCCTCACTCGTCTCCCTGTCAGGCCACAAGAAGGACCCGATCATCTCCGCCACTGCCAACGGCTCTGGTAAGCGGCGGAGGGCACCGAAGCGCGGCGGGAGGGGGGTGCCTTTCCCGCTGCCGATCAAAGTGATCTCGCAGCGAATCCGCTGCAGAGACCACTTTTATCTGAAACCGGGCCGTTCACTGAAGAAGAGGATACCAGGGTTATGGCAGCTAGTTGCTGCCATAATAACAAAGTACTGGCTACGGGACAACTCTGTGAATGTCCTTGAATGCCCCAGCCAGAGCCCAGACTTGAACCCGATTGAACATCTCTGGAGAGATCTGAAAATGGCTGTGCACCGACGCTCCCCATCCAACCTGATGGAGCTTGAGAGGTCCCGCAAAGAAGAATGAGAAACTCCCCAAAAATAGGTGTACCAAGCTTGTAGCATCATACTCAAAAAGACTGGAGGCTGTCATTGGTGCCAAAGGTGCTTCAACAAAGTATTGAGCAAAGGCTGTGAATACTTATTATGTACATGGGATTTTTTTCCTTTTTTATTTTTAATAAATTCTCAGAGATTTCAAACAAACTTCTTTCACGTTGTCATTATAGGGTATTGTTTGTAGAATTTTGAGGAAAATAATGAATTGAATCAATTTTGGAATAAGGCTGTAACATAACAAAATGTGGAAAAAGTAAAGCGCTGTGAATACTTTCCGGATGCAGTGTATGTTTTGTTGCCGTGGAGGAGTTCTGTAAAGCTATGAAAAGGTGGGGGGGCTTTGTGCACATAGGGGTTGATTTACTAAAGGCAAATAGACTTTAGTAAATGCAGTTGCTTCAGATCTTGGTAAATAAGGTAAAGCTTCACTTCCAAAGAATAACCAATCACGTGCAAGGAAAAACAGCATTTTTGCTAGCACATAATTAGATGATGGAAGTCAGCAGAGCTTCACCTCATTTACAAAGCTCTGGAGCACATGCACTTTGCAAAGTGCACAGTCTCTTTGCCTTTAGTAAATCAACTCCATATTGTCACTCAGCGTATTTGGGATACTTTAGTAGAGGCTGTGTATGCAAATATGGGATATGGCTCCCCACTGTGGACTTATGTATTACAGCCCAACCCCTGCCAAAACTTTTTTTTTTTCATTGTTTTCTTATAAGGGGAAAGATTAAACCAGGTTGACAGGTTGTGTTGCTATCTGCACTCCAACATCAGTTTTTTTTTTCACTTTCTGTATCTTCCTGTCCCAGTAACACACTGCATCCTGTCATTTCTTGTTCTGGTGTCATTTATACAGTAAGGCAGTCCATATGATTGGATTTTCAAAAATCTCTCAATTCCCCCATGGATACTGCCTCCCGCAGCGCGATTGTGTTCTGCTGGCAGGGGGGGTTGGTTTGGGGTAGTGAGCCTTCCCCGCCATCCAAAAACAATGGGGTTGATTTACTAAGGGCAAATCCACTCTGCACTACAAGTGCACTTGGAAGTGCAGTCGTCGTAGATCTGAGGGGTAGATCTGCAATGAGGGGAAGCTCTGCTGATTTTCCATCATCCAATCATGTGCAAGCTAAAATGCTGTTTTATTATTGTCCTTGCATGTCCCCCTTTAGATCTACAGCGATTGCACTTTCAAGTGCACTTTTAGTGCAAAGTGGATTTGCCTTTAATAAATAAACCCCACTGATTATTGCTTGTGGCTGGCAGTAATCACATGCCAACATTCCGAAAGGCTGGTTGTATTGAAGTTGATGGATTGACTTCAGTACAACCAGTCTGCCCATAGATGGATCAAGTCTTTGCTGAACCGGCCGAAATTCGATTCATCTGTGGATGGCTCAAGTGTTAAATATCCCCAGTGAGGACACAGAAATGTAATCCTAAAGTGTTAATAAACCTACAACAGTAAAATCAGTCTGTATATGGAGTAAAGCTTGTTATACTCACTGTGGAACATAAGGGGTTAATCCTCTGCATTGTGTAAAAAAGACTGTTTGATCCTGTTTTTTTTTTTTTTAGGGGGGGGGGGTTCCATGTGAGGGTCGGGTTGAGGTCAGGACTCTGTGCAGGCCAGTCAAGTTCCTCCACCCCAAACTCGCTCATCCATGTCTTTATGGACCTTGCTTTGTGCAGTGGTGCGCAGTCAGGGTGGGCCAACTCAATATTGAACCTTACAGACTAAGACGCCATTAAAGTTCATGTGCGTGCAAAGGCAGGCACCCCAATACTTTTGGTAATATAGTGTATATGAGTGGTTATCATTGGAAAACGTGGGGAGCGACTTGTCACGCAACTTTGGTGTCCAAAGTTGCATGACAAGTCGCAGAAGTGTGAATGGAGCCCAAAAGGTCTGTTGTCATCACAACAGACTGCAGCTTTGCCTGGGAACCTGAAGGAAGGCTCACTAATGTACCAATGGTCATATCTCTGGTCAATCTCTGGTCAGCACTGCATCAAAAAACAAGTCCTATCATACAGTGGGGCATTACTGCTGTTAGTGAAGGTTAAAAACAGTTTTTTTTTGCTAGAAAATTACTTAGAACCCCCAAACATTTATACATTTTTTTTTTCTAACACCCTAGAGAATAAAATGGCGGTTGTTGCAATACTTTCTGTCACACCATATTTGCGCAGCGGTCTTACAAGCTCACTTTTTTTGGAAAAAATAAACTTTTTTGAATTAAAACAACAGTAAAGTTAGCCCAATTTTGTTTTTTTTTATTATATGAAAGATAATGTTACGTCGAGTAAATTGATACCCAACATGTCACGCTTCAAAATTGCGCCCGCTCATGGAATGGCGACAAACTTTTACCCTTAAAAATCTCCATAGGGGACGTTTAAAAAATTCTACAGATTGCATGTTTTGAGTTACAGAGGAGGTCTAGGGCTAAAATTATTGCCTTCGCTCTACCGATCGCGGCGATACCTCACCTTGAGGCGATTCAGTTCGCATTTGCAGCGCTTTACAAATCATTCATTCATTCATTCATGTGTGGTTTGAAGACCGTTTTCATATGCTTCTGTACGCGAGCTCGTCGGGACGGGGCTCGTTTAAATTTTTTTTTTCTTTTTTCTTTTACCTTTTATGTTTTATTTTTACACTGTTTTCTAAAAAAAATTTAAAAAATGTTGTTACTTTTATTCCTATTACAAGGAATGTAAACATCCCTTGTAACAGAAAAAAGCATGACAGGACGTCTTAAATATGAGATTTGGGGTCAAAAAGATCTCACATCTCATATTTACACTAAAATGCAATTAAAAAAAAAAAAAATTGTCATTTAAAAAAAATCATTAAAAAAAAATGGCCCTTTAAGAGCTGTGGGCGGAAGTGATGTTTTGACGTCGCTTCCGCCCTGCATTGTTATGGAGACAGGTGGGGTCCATCTTACCCTCACTCGTCTTCATACCTAACAGGAGACAAGACGCGATCGCTCTCCGCCGCTGCCGACGGCTCCGGTAAGCGGCGGAGGGCACCCAAGCGCAGTGGGAGGGGGGCCCCTCTCTCGCTGCCGATAAAAGTGATCTCGCGACGAATCCGCTGCAGAGACCACTTTTATCTTGTAGCAGACCGCCCGCTGAAGAAGAGGATACCAGGGTTATGGCAGCTAGCTGCTGCCATAACAACGATGTCCTCCTTCAAACAGCCGTCGTAAAACTGCGGCGGGCGGACCGTAAGTGGTTAAAAAGAGGCAGCCATCCTCAGAGTGTGTCCAGCAACTCTGCAAAACATATAAAAGAAACAAGGGGGGGAGAGGCGACAAGATATAAGTGTGAGTCATGCTCATCATAAGTATGTAGTCCTAGCAGTTCTACTGCGTCTATCTTGTAAGTGTTTTTAATCTTGTGCAATAAATGATACTGTTTTAATACTACACTTAGAGAGGCGCCGCCCCCCCCCCCCCTTGTTTCTTTTATACTGCTGGTAGTGGGCTGCCAATCAGTCTAGTCCGCCTTTAATAGGCATGACAGACCAGGAGTCCCCTGGCCTGTCAATCAAAGTATACTGTCATAGTGGGCGGGACAGACTAGGAGTTTGAGCCGCAAAGATCCTCCCGCTGAGACGTAATTACATCGCTGCTCATATCCTAAAACTACCAGGGAGCTGTTACATGAACATTGGCCCAGAGAAGAAACAGGCATAAGGGTTGATTTACTAAAACTGGAGAGGGCAAAATCTGGTGCAGCTGTGCACGGTAGCCAATCAGCTTCTAACTTCAGCTTGTCCAATTAAACTTTGACAAAAAAAAAAACCTGGGAGCTGATTGGTTTCTATGTAGAGCTGCATCAGATTTTGCACTCTCCGGTTTTAGGAAATCAACCCCATAGTGTCCACAGTGAGGAAATTAGGACAGTGAGCCCTACAGCAATTTCTCTATAGATGCTGCAAGGAATGAAAAAAGAAGCGCATATCTATGAAAGGCATAAAAGAAAGAAATGTATTTTAATGAAATGTTTTACACTTCAGCCTTGAATTTAGATTCAATAATATGTCAATACCATATTGTGGGCACAGATACAATTTCAGCTACACGGGGCTGAGGACTCTCCTGCTTTACCCATGTGGCAGTGCTGGGTGCCTAAGAGTCCTCTCTAAATTGTCCCTAGTATATGTCTGTATGTGAGATAGGGACCTTAGATTGTATGCTCCTTGAGGGAAGGATGTGAATGTACAATATACAGTGAGGGAAAAAAGTATTTGATGCCCTGCTGATTTTGTAAGTTTGCCCACTGACAAAGAAATGGTCATTCTATAATTTTAATGGTAGGTTTATTTTAACAGTGAGACACAGAATAACAACAAATTTTTTTTTTTAAAAACGTATATCAAAAAAGTCATAAATTGATTTGCATTTTTAAGAGTGAATTAACAGGATTTTTAAATGCAGCTTACCTGTAAAATCCTTTTCTTGAGAGTACATCATGGGACACAGAGTATTCATTACATAGTGGGTTAGATAGGCACCTTCGGTGATTGGACACTGGTTAACCCCAATTAAGGAGAATTCCTCCCCTATATAACCCCTCCCACACAGGGAGGACCTCAGTTTTGTAGCAAAGCAATAGGTAACCACGTAAAACCCATAGAAGGGCGGGAGCTCTGTGTCCCGTGATGTACTCCCAAGAAAAGGATTTTACAGGTAAGCTGTACTTAAAAATTCTGTTTTCTTGATCATACATCACGGAACACAGAGTATTCATTACATAGTGGGATGTCCCAAAGCAATGCTCATTTGAGGGGAGGGAGACACAGATCAGAAAATAGACCGCAAACGGACCAGAGGAACTAAACTGCAGCCTGCAGTATACTGCGCCCGAAGGCCCTCTTACATCCACCTGATGAATCTGGTAAATGTATGGACTGAAGACCAAGTCGCAGCCTTACAGATCTGAGCCATGGAGGCCTGGTGATGCACTGCCCAAGAAGCACTAGCAGCCCTAGTTGAGTGCGCTTTCACATGAAAAGGAGGATTCTTCCTCTTTATACCATAAGCTGAAAAATAACCTGTCTAATCAATCTAGAAAGAGTGGATTTCGACGCTGCTTGGCCTTTCTTATGGCCATCTGGCAGAATGAACAAACAATCAGTCTTCCGTATCTGTGCGGTTGCCTGCAGATAGACACTGATTGCGCTAACCACATCAAGAGTGTGCAAAGATTCTTCCTCCGCGGACTGCGGATCTGGAAAAAAGGATGGTAGGATCACATCTTGATTCAAATGGAATCCTGAAACCACCTTGGGTAAGAAGGAACGATTAGGACGCATAACTATCCTGTCCTTGTGAATAATCAAATACGGCTCTTTACAAGAAAGAGCTGCCAACTCTGATACTCTTCTAGCAGAGGATATGGCTATCAAGAAGACTAATTTTTTAGTCAAAAGTGCTAAAGGAGCCAGGTGTAATGGTTCAAAGGGTTGTCCCTGTAATGCCGACAACACCAAATTCAAATCCCATGGGCATATTGGAGGTTTGACTGGCGGATTCAGTCGCAGTGCCCCCTGAACAAAGGACCGGACAAGGGAATGTGAAGCAACTGGCTTCTGGAAAAATACTGACAAAGCCGAAATTTGGACTTTGATAGTGCTCAAGGCCAATTTCATCTCTAGGCCTGACTGAAGAAAGGTCAAGATCCTGCTAATGATATACCTTCTGGGATGCCATCCCCTGGGTTCACACCAGGAAACATATGCCTTCCAGATTTTGTAGTAAATAAGCCTGGAGGCCGGCTTTCTGGCATTGACCAGAGTGGAAAGGACTGATTCAGAGAGCCCATGGTCTTTTAAAATGTGGGTTTCAGCAGCCAAACCATCAAATTTAGACTTCGTAAAGCAGGGTGGCAAATCAGACCCTGTGAGAGCAGATCTGGCCGGAATGGGAGGACCCAAGGCCTGCCCACTGCCATCTTTATGATCTCTGCATACCAAGGTCGTCTGGGCCAAGCCGGGGCTACTAAAAGGACCGACTTTGTTTCCCTTTAGACCCTCCCCAGGAACCGCGGAAGAAGTGGGTTTGGAGGGAAGGCGTAGATTAGATTGTACTGATCCCATGGAATTGTCAGAGCATCTGACCCCTGAGCAAGTACATCCTTTGTTCTTGACATGAATTTGTCCAGCTTTTTGTTGAATCTAGACACGAATAGATCCACATCCGGGGTACCCCACTTTTGACATATGATCTGGAATATGTCGGGGTGTAGGGACCATTCTCCTGGGCATAGTTGCCGGCGGCTTAAGAAATCCGCTTGCCAATTTTCCACTCCTGGGATAAATACCGCAGACAGGCAGGGAACATGGCCTTCTGCCCATGCAAGAATGCGATTCACTTCCTTTTGGGCATCCAGACTTCTGGTGCCACCTTGGTGATTGATGTAAGCCACTGCCGTGACATTGTCGGATTGTATCCGGATAGGATGACCCTGTAGCCTGTAAGACTAGTCCATGAGGGCCAAGTAAATTGCCCGAATTTCTAGAATATTGATGGGCAAACGGTTGCAGACCATCTTCCCTGCGTGCATGTCTCTTCCAGAACTGCTCCCCAGCCTGTCAGATTGGCATCTGTGGTTACGATCTTCCATTGTAGTGGAAGAAAGGCTTTGCCTTTCAAAAGATTTTTGGTTCGTAACCACCAATTGAGGCTTTTGCGTATCCTTGGGGATAGGCACATAGGAAGATCCAAGGCATGAGGCTTCTTGTTCCAAGCTGCGAGAATGCTTCTCTGCAGAGACCTTGAGTGAAACTGGGCAAATGGAACAGCCTCGAAAGAGGCGACAATCTTTCCTAACAGTCTCATACATAGCCGAATGGATGGGCTCTTTTTGCTTAATACTAGGTGGACTAGAGCTCTTATGGCCTTGACCTTATGGCTCTGGTAGAAACACCCTGCCTTGAATGGTCTATGATCATACTTAGATACTCCAACCTTGTTGAAGGTTGCAAGGAAGACTTCTCTTGGTTGATTATCCAGCCTAGTCTTTCCAAATGTTTTACTGTCTTGAAGACAGCACAGTTCAGGTGTGCCACCGATTGCTCTATGAGTAGCAAGTCGTCTAGATAAGCTACCAGGGTTATGCCCTGAGCTCTTAGATTTGCTAAGAGAGGGTCTAGAATTCTTGTAAAAATTCGAGGAGCTGTAGTGAGACCAAAAGGAAGGGCCACAAATTGGAAATGGCGCTGGTCTACTGCGAACCTTAGATATTCTTGGTGAGCGGGAAAAATCGGCACATGAAGATATGCATCCTTGATATCTATTGATGCCATAAATTCTCCCCCTTGCAGGGTGGAGACCACCGAACGAATTGACTGCATTCGGAAGGATCGAATGTGTAGAAATTGATTCAGATCCTTTAGATCTAGGATGGGTCTGACATCTCCATTTGGCTTTGGAACGGTGAAGAGATTCGAATAGAACCCTGAACCCTGATCTTTTGGGTCCATTTCTACTATTACCCCCTGGGATAGTAAGCAAACTAAGGCCAGAAGTAGCGGTTTCCGTTTTACTGGATCTTTGGAAACTCTTGACCTTAGGAAACAAGCTGGTGGAAGCTCTAGGAACTCTATCTTGTAGCCTAGAGACACTGAAGGGACCACCCACTTGTCTTGAACCTCTTCCCGCCAGGCTTCTGAAAACTGTAGGAGCCTTCCCCCCATTCGGCCGAGTGGGGGCGCCCCTTCATAGGGATGTTTTGGGGCTCTGCTTGGCAGGCTTTCTTCCCCAAGTCTTTTTCTGCCCTTGGGCGTGACCTTGGGCCTTTCCTCTGAAAGTAGATTGGGAAGGCCGTCGCCACTGCTTAGAGCCTGACGCTGTAGGGGAATGAGAAAGAGACCGCTTGAATGATGGACGTTTACTCCTTTTGATTGGTAGGTGTGTAGATTTACCACCTGTAGTTTTTTGGATAAATTTATCCAGGTCATCCTCAAATAGGGGTTCCCCTTTGAATGGGAAGCCAGCTAAGTATCTTTTGCATGAAAGCTCTGCTGCCCAATTTTTAAGCCAAAGGGACCTGAGCATGTGTACTAACAGGAGGGACAAACGAGATGCTTGCTGGGCAGAATCCAGAATGACATCAATC
Organism: Aquarana catesbeiana; assembly: GCF_042186555.1. NCBI lineage: Eukaryota > Metazoa > Chordata > Amphibia > Anura > Ranidae > Aquarana > Aquarana catesbeiana. The sequence continues at coordinate 78,814,260 of NC_133329.1, read as the reverse complement.
ATAAAACACAGCACCTGTGGAAGGTCTGCATAGTTCTCCACTTCCTCACTGGGAAGGAGACTAAGCATCTGCTTAACCTGTTCCTTGAGGAATTGACACAAACCCACAGTTGCGACTGTAGGTTGGACTACAGCGCCAGCCATGGAAAAGGAGGTTTTTAATAAAGTTTCCAGCTTCTTATCAGTTGGATCCTTAAACACCTGAGCATTGTCTAGGGGACAGGTCGGGTTTTTATTCACACAAGAGACAGCCGCATCCACGGATGGGACCTCCCACTTCTTGGTGAAGCTTTCCTCCAGAGGATAAAGCATAGAAAACCTTATAGGAGGAGAAAACAGTTTATCGGGATGTCCCCAGTCCTCATACAACAATGTATCCATTAAAGAATGAATTGCAAAGGAAAAAGCAGTCTGTGGGATCCTTCTGACCCAGAGGGAAGAAACAAAGGATGTAGCGGCTTCAGTAGAGGGCATTTTGAATGTGGAACGCACTAGTTCAGTATAATACTGGACTTGCTTTTTGAGTGCCTGAGAGGAGGAAGCTCTCTCCTCTTCCTCTGAATCCTCCGACTGCTCTTGATCCCTATCTCTGGATAGGGATCTCTCCTCATTGTCAGAAGAACCATCTGACAGAGAAAGTGTAGCAGAGAGAGGGGATCTACCTATCTATCTTTTAAGGAAGCTTAAATAAAATTCATAATTCTTCCCTCAAAACCCTCCAATGTAGCCCTAAGGGAATCCTCTGTGACATATGCTGGGGCTGTAACATTGGGAGAGGCTGCAAAACCTGACAGGGGCACTGACTCATCCTGTGAGGCTGGCTCCAGTCTTGCAGGGGAGGATGGTAATCTACAGGCATCTTTAGGACCCCTAGACGTAGGCGGTGATTTCCTTGTGCCCTTGTTACCTCCCCCTGAGCCCTCTTCCAAGGAGACATAGTCCAAAGCTACAAAGCAGAGGTATCTAGTACATATGCAATCACTGTTGTGCTAAAAGTCTCACAATATACATATATGCTTAATACTGCACAACCTGATGCCGAGTAGGTGTCTTAGGTTAACCTGACCACTTAGGATGCTTACTGCCCACACTCTGTGTCCACCTGTTTTACAGAGCTCTGAACGCTCTGGGCTTTTAAATTAGCCGCCTGGCGCCTGCACAATGGAGCTCCGTGCACGCCGCACATGCATGGTGCCGCAACCTCGCCCCCCCCCCTGTTCCCTGCCAAAAACTGTAAAAGCACGCCCCCTATCGTAGAGCCCCCCCGCTGGACCCTCAGACTACGTGGGACCCCCTTGTAAAAATCATCTGTGGCAGAGCCTGCAGTGGAGGAGGTGAGCGGCCTGGAGACCAGCTTCACTGAGTGCGTATCTGAAAAGGCACGTAAGTTGTTCTTTACTCCCTCTAGTGGCGAAAATCAGGTAAGACAAACAACTACTCTGAAGAAAATCCATTTATAATATATATATATATATTATAAATGGAAATATATATATATAGGATTAACTTCTCTTACCTGTGCCCGCCGCAGAAACTGCTGAGAACAGACAGTTTCCAGCCTTCACCCATCACGACGGGTAGCATCCAAAGAGAGACTTACAGGCAAAACCTTGTTTCTTCGGATGACGAGGCCCGGGTACCATACCTTCTTGGGAGTCAAAAAAATCGGCCCGAGATATGGATCCGGTCAGCATAGCCCTTTAAGCCCCCGCAGGGACCTAACTGGAGCTTTCTTCACAGCACATGTTTTACGTGACCAACCACCTTAGACACTGGCGAAAAAACTGAGGACCTCCCTGTGTGGGAGGGGTTATATAGAGAGGAATTCTCCTTAATTGGGGTTAACCAGTGTCCAATCACCAAAGGTGCCTATCTAACCCACTAAGTAATGGATACTCTGTGTCCCGTGATGTATGATCAAGAAAAGTATTTGACCCCTTCACAAAACATGACTTAGTACTTGGTGGCAAAACCCTTGTTGGCAATCACAGAGGTCAGACGTTTCTTGTAGTTGGCCACCAGGTTTGCACACAGCTGAGGAGGGATTTTGTCCTCCTCTTTGCAGATCCTAAGTCATTAAGGTTTTGAGGCGAGACATTTGGTAACGCGAACCTTCAGCTCCCTCCACATATTTTCTGTGGGATTAAGGTCTGGAGACTGGCTGGGCCACTCCAAGACCTTAATGGGCTTCTTCTTCAGCCACTCCTTTGTTGCCTTGGCCGTGTGTTTTGTCATGCTGGAATACCCATCCACGACCTATTTTCAATGCCCTGGCTGAGGGAAGGAGGTTCTCACCCAAGATTTGATGGTACATGGCCCCGTCCATCATCCATTTGATGCAGTGTCCTGTTTCCTTAGCAGAAAAATGCCCCAAAGCATAATGTTGCCACCTCCATGTTTGATGGTGGCGATGGTGTTCTTAGGCAGCACTCCTCCTCCTCCAAACACAGCGAGTTGAGCTAATGCCAAAAAACTTGATTTTGATCTCATCTGACCACAACACTTTCACTCAGTTCTCCTCTGATTCATTCAGATGTTCATTAGCAAACTTCAGACGGGCCTGTACATGTGCTTTCTTGAGCAGGGGACCTTGCGGGCGCTGCAGGATTTCAATCCTTCACGTGTGTTACCAATTGTTTTCTTGGTGACTATGGTCCCAGCTGCCTTGAGATCATTGACAAGATTCTCCTGTGTAGTTCTGGGCTGATTCCTCATCGTTCTCCTGATCATTGAAACTCCACAAGGTGAGATCTTGCATGAAGCCCCAGACCGAGGGAGATTGACAGTTATTTTGTGTTTCTTCCATTTGCGAATAATCGCACCAACTGTTGTCACCCTCTCACCAAGCTGCTTGGCGATGGTCTTGTAGCCATTCCAGTCTTGTGTAGGTCTAGAATCTTGTCCCTGACATCCTTGGACAGCTCTTTGGTCATGGTGGGGAGATTGGAATTATATTGATTGATCGCTTCGGTAGAGAGGTGTCTTTTTATACAGGTAACAAGCTGACATTAGGTGCTCTTTAAGGGAGTGCTCTAAATCTCAGCCCGTTACCTGTATAGAAGATACCTGGGAGCCAAAAATATTGCTGATTGATAGGAGATCAAATACTTATTTCACTCATTAAATGCAAATCAATTTATAACTTTTTTTAAATGCGTTATTCTGGATAGTTTTGTTGATATTCTGTCTCTCACTGTTAAAATAAACCTACCATTAAAATTATAGACTGATTTATTTCTTTGTCAGTGGGCAAACGTACAAAATCAGCAGGGGATCAAATACTTTTTTCCCTTACTGTATGTAAAGTGCTGCATAGATTGTCGGCGACATATAAAATCCTGTATTAAGTTTAAACTTAAAAGTATCCATTTATAGTTGTATTAAAACATCAGGTAAAGAAAATTTTTCAAAACTTAGAAGCATTAAACAGAAAGTGATTTTTGTACAGCATGTTGATTTTATTTACTCTTAAAGCAATCATTATCCCATTGTACAACACCCTTTGTCCTCTTCCCAAATAAACAGAAAATGACCGGTTAATAAAAATAACCACCATGGTACAACACAATCATATTTATAGAAAATAAATATTATTTCTTAAAGATTTCATCCCACTTACACCTGTTTAGGGGTTCAACTCATCTTTGTATTTTGGCACTTTTTTAAGAATTCGTGGGACCTAGTTTTGGAGAACCATTTTCTGTCCTTTCTCTAAAGCCTCATTATATTTTTTAATACAATAAAACATGTTTAATCTCTGTCTCTTTTTTAAATTACATATTGATCTCTAAATAATGTTTAAATACTTTTGTCAGTAATAAATAAATCTCAATTGCTATTAACTTTTACATTTTTAAAAGTGCTGTTTGTCATATGTGGCACGTGGCCTAGTCTGCTTTGGATCCAAGATGGCTGCCGCATGAGCCAACATAATCTAATAGCTTGGACAGGCCTATATACTCACTGCTGGATCCAAGTATAAGGAGTACTATAGGCTGTCTTATAAAGATTCATATACATATATTTATATACAAGCCAATAGAAGGTGTGGAATTGAAATTTTATATCAATATTTTGATTTTTGTATCCAGTAATGAGCTAAGAAAGCACTACAGCCAGGAATAGAATTCACAGAACCTGACTACACAGGATAAATGTTATATAAAGCTTCTGGATTGCATTTTAAATTTGGAAGGTACAGTGCACTGAGAAGTTGATGTGCCATATATTTGTGTGGCATATAACCAGTCAACAATTTTTCTCACTGGGGCTCTGAGATGGAGGATAGGCCAATAATTTGACCATCGAAAGTGCGAGATGCCTGTAGGACCCTGCTAAGACCTGGACTTGGAATGAGAAATTGTGTGGCATATAACCAGCCAACAACTTTCCTGATTGGGTTTCTTAGATGGAAAATAAGCCAATATTTTGACCATCGAAAGTGCGAGATGGCTGTAGGATCCTGCTAACACATGGAATGAGACGTTGATAAATGTGTGGCATATAACCAGCCAACACCTTTCCTGATTGGGGCTCTGATATGGAGGATAGGCTAATATTTTGACCAGTGAAAGTGTGAGATGGCTGTAGGATACTGCTAAGATCTGTAATGAGAAGTTGACTTGCCATTTGTGTGGCATATAACCAGCCAACTTTCCTGATTGGGTTTCTGAGATGGAAAAAAAAACAATATTTTGAGCACCGAAAGCGCAAGATGGCTGTAGGGCTCTGCTAAGACCTAGACCTGGAATGAGAAATTGACATGCTATTTATATGTGTGGCATATAACCAGCCAATAACGTTCATGATTGGGGTTCAGGGATGGAAAATAAGCCAATATTTTGACCATCGAAAGTGCGAGATGGCTGTAGAACCCTGCTGAGACCCTGACCTGGTATAAGAAGTTGATGTGCCATTTATTTGTGTGGCATATAACCAGCCAACAACTTTCCTGATTGGGGCTCTGAGATGGAGGATAGGACAATATTTTGACCATTGAAGGTGCAAGATGGCTGTAGGACCCTGCTAAGGCCTGGATGGGAATGAAGCTGAGACAGCTATCTCTGTAACCCATCATCTGTAATCATTTTAAAGACGTTGTCCAACTTTTGAAAAAAATGCACCAATAACTATTTTAAAAAAATTTAGAATTTTTAAAATATGTTTGCACTGAAGCCTGCAGAGCATTGCAACCACAATCAGTGCATCACGGACGCAGTACTCAAGCTCCTGCATTGTTTAAGGCTGGGTTCACACATATGCAAATTCAATGCGGGTTTCTCTGCATTTAGTTCACATGACAGGTGAATGTGACCAGCTCTCAATGGAGCCGGTTCACACAGCCCTAGGGCAGTCACGGTTTGCATTTAAAAAGGGCCCTGTGTGTCTTTGGTTTCCGATTCAGGTGCAAATTCAGGCAAAAATTTGGACCTGATTCGCTCCTGAATCGGTGAGCGGGAACTCATTGGACCCTCTGCTGTGAACTGCAGCATATGTGAACCCGGCCTAAGCCAGCACCAGATTCATACAGAGATATGGGGCTGGAGGAAGTTAACAATTGACTACTGGTAAGCTGACATCACCTCACTGGTACTTTCAATATCCGTGAGTCCTTCTGCCGTGGTGGCAGATGGGACTTGTAGACTTTCCATTCACAGATCCTGGTAAATGGATGATGAGGCTGTGTGGGCAGGAGCCCACACAGCCGTAATAAATAAAAACAAAAATAAATACAGGATGCTACAAGGACTGGCTGGAATTCAGTTTTTAGTGATGGATCAACCAGCAAGGCAACTTTGTGGGTACAGAAAACAGGCAGGTAAAGATGGCGGTTGTGTCATGTGGTTTGCTAGCAGGGACTGCACGCTGGCAGTACCTCTGCCGTTTCAGGCCAGTTTACTAGAGCTGGTGTCCAACCAATCAGATATTGTATTTGAAGAGACATCTAAACTAGGCTCTGGAGAAGAGGGAAACCTTGAAACGCGTTAGCCGATGTGACTACAAGTGTTGTGGATTTTCGCATATGGACTTAAGCGGATGATTTTCTGACACAAGTAGTGGTTTGTGAGTATATTCACCTCTATTTTATTCAATAAAAAAATGTATTGGGGATAATGCGCTAGGCCTACATGCCCTCTGTGTTCTTCTACGCTTAATGTTTTGGACTGCAAGAAGGTGTATACTGTATATCATAGAACCTCAGATAAAGGAGGAAGAAGAGATTGGGATTAAGAGAGGGTAATGAAGTCACTAGCAATGACTTCCTTTTCCCCAAAACAGAGGTCTACATCTTGAAAGATAGCTACTGCCATCTACGTACCTTTGCCATCTGTTCTGTACAGGCCGAGGAAAATGGCCATAGACATAGACCAACAGGTTGGATAATTATAGGTCTGGAGCTGGCATCTTGAAGAAGGGGGTTGTATGTGTAATTTATCTATTTACACACTTTACCCTCAGGCCTTAAGATTCTTAAGACCTTAATCTTCTCCCTGTACCTGATCTTTAGTATAGGGCAGTGATGGCGAACCTTGGCACCCCAGATGTTTTGGAACTACATTTTCCATGATGCTCATGCACTCTGCAGGGTAGTTGAGCATCATGGGAAATGTAGTTCCAAATATCTGGGGTGCCAAGGTTCGCCATCACTGGTATAGGGATTGTGCGCAGGTGCAGCCACCACACAATGGTAACCACACTGGGAAAAAGAACACCATCTGCTTATATCCTCTAGCTTTACAGATGGGTTTTCATCAGGTAATCCCAAACATGGAATTGCAAGCTAAACTTTTTTTTTTTTTTCCACAAGCGCAAAACTTTAAATTTGTTCCTGCACCCAATTGAAGTCTTAAAGATGAACTCCAGGCAGATATAAACACAAGCTCTGTATTCATTAATAAATCACAAAATTTATGTTTTTAAATGTAAGCAGCATAGGCACCGGAATTTGACTTGGTATTATCCTCTTGCAAACCCCTGTTCAGCAGAGCTCAGACTGGTCAAGGGAAAAGCAGCACAAGGAGCCAGTTACTGGATGTCCTTTGAAATGTAAAACCGTTCCCGTGTATTTATTTCATCTGTATATTTAGTTGTTTGCCTGGAGTTTATCTTTAAATTGCCTCTAGCTAACTTGTTTCTGGAGGCAGGTGCAAGTTTTCATCCTTACTAAACACTTCCACTATGCAGCTTTCAGAACTTTTGTTCTGAAGACAAGTATTAAAGGGGAACTAAACCCTCCTATCGTTTTCAGCCAAGGAAGCTGCCATCTTGGCCTCTGTTTGACCTTCAACTGCCATCTTGCTGTGCATGTGATCAGTTATGACACCACCATTTGATGGTTTGAAAGTTTGGTTGAGAGCACAACCAATGTGAGAATTACATTCCTGTCTCGTGCCAGGAATGTAACTGTTTCTTTAAACTGTTAAATCGATGGGTTTAGTTCCGCTTTAGAGACAACCAGTCACAACTTTGTAAGAAAAAAATGGTTCAGGCATTGTGGAGATGGTTGGCAAGGGTGAACTTGTGCTTTTATTTCAAGAGGCAATGGCTAGACTTAGCAGAAATCTGCAGCTAGCTGAAGCATGATTTTGAGGTGGATCTTACTCACTATCTTCTGATTCAATAAGCCTCATACCTTTTTGGTTGTTTTCTGGCCCTGCCTCCTAATTACTCACTTTTTGATAGTCATTCTATCCTCACCAATGGGAGTTCTACCAGATAGCTTAGTGGAAAGTGTATGGTTTGTCTCCACCTATAGCTAGGGTTTGGGTGTATCATTTTGTGAACCAAAGGGGTAGCAGGGGTGCAATTATCCCTTTTTAACCACCTTTACAGGGTGGGAGAAGGCCTCTTTCATTGCTGCACATGCTTGACTAATACAGTATTGTTTGGTTACTTACACATCCGTTAAATTTTTCACACATTGGCCCATATAAACCATCACTGGACAAGTGCCACTTTAGGTTCTAAGGAGGGGAAACGGCCATAGCCGAGATCCATCCTGGCTACCCCCACCCCTGCAGTTCTTCCCATAATTCCTTGCTACTGGAATTAAATATATGGAACCATCAAAGCTACGCCCTCTGCACTCCATTCCATAAAGTTCAGTTGGGAGAACAGCAGATGGAGTCTGATTAGTTGACTAATTCCTAGCTAGAAAGAAAACATTCATGGCGCTATGTCAGTGCATATAATAGCAACATTTCTGTCGGTATCTTAAATCAACTTCTAAGACTTCAAAAGAGAAAGGCAGCATGGTGATTGTTAACGATAACAGTCATTTAGAAGAATTAAAACAATTTAAACATGCAGTTATTTTGTCTATTTGACCACCAGGCCCCTGTAGGCACATGCACAATTTTGCTTTGGAGAAGTTCCTTTGCTTGGGCATTTTATAGGACAACTAAAGAATCTGGACTGTCCTTCTTAACAGCTCCAACATACACAAACAGCAGTGGTCTGCAAACTATCAGAAGCTAGCTTCCTGTCTATTTGACCACCAGGCCCCCATAGGCACATGCCCATTTTCTGCTTTGGAGAGGTTCCTCAGCTTGGGCATTTTATAGAACAACTAAAGAATCTGGACATTCCTCCTTAACCGCTCCAAAATATACAAATATCAGTGGGCTGCAACCAGTCAGAAGCTAGCTCCTTGTCTATTTGACCACCAAGCCCCCTGTAAGCACATACCCAGTTTCTGATCTGGAGAAGTCCCTCTGCTTGGGCATTTTATAGGGCAACTAAAGAATCAGGACTGTCCTTAACAGCTCCAACATACACAAACAGCAATGGGCTGCAACCCAACAGAAGCTGACTCCCTGTCTATTTGACCACCAAGCCCCTGTAGGCACATGCTCAGTTACTGCTTTGGAGAAGTTCCTCTGCTTGGGCGTTTAAGAGGACAAATAAAGAGTGAGGACTACCCTCCTTAAGGGCTCCAACATACACAAATAGTAGTGGACTGCAACCCATCAGAAGCTAGCTCCCTGTCTATTTGACCACCAGGCCCCCATAGACACATGCCCAGTTTCTGCTTTGGAGAAGTTCCTCTGCTTGAACATTTTAGAGGACAACTTAGGAATGAGACCAACCTCCTAAGCAGCTCCTACATACCCAAATAGCAGTGAGCTGCAACCAATCAGAAGCTAGCACTCAGCTTCTTATGCCCTGTACACACAGTCGGACATTCATCGGACATTCCGACAACAAAATCCATGGATTTTTTCAGACGGATATTGGCTAAAACTTGTCTTGCTTACACACGGTCACACAAAGTTGTCGGAAAATCCGATCGTTCTGAACGTGGTGACGTAAAATACGTACATCGGGACTATAAACGGGGCAGTAGCCAATAGCTTTCGTCTGTTAATTTATTCTGAGCATGCGTGGCACTTTGTGCATCGGATTTGTGTACACACGATTGGAATTTCCGATTTTGTTGTCGGAAAATTTTATAGCAGGCTCTCAAACTTTGTGTGTCGGAAATTCCTATGGAAAATGTGTGACGGACCCTAAACACGGTTGGAATTTCCGACAACAAGGTCCTATCACACATTTTCCATCGAAAAATCCTATTGTGTGTACAGGGCATTAATGTACAACTGCCCTTTTTGTTGGTTGTTATCCACTGAACATTGCTGATCTTTGCAGCATGGTGGTAGATAAACCCCAATCATTTACCTAAGGTGGGGATTGTTCGCTAAATATATGGAATGCATGGCTCCCTATGGTGTAAGCTGCACAAGCAGCATATAGCAGCCAATAATACCCCACATCCAGAGCATTACAATTATGTGAGGTTAATCACTATACCTGTATAGTCCATACCATGGGAAGCCAGCCGTTCCATCTGTTAAAGCGATCAATATCTACTCTTGGTGAATAATCTAGAAGGATGATAGGACTTTTAAATATCACCAATGTAATTCTAGGCCTTAAGGAGCAGGATAGGCTCAATCATTACGCAAATATATATAATAAACAACAAAAAAAAGTATAGCCAGGCAAAAATAAGGGGATATACATGCTCTGCATATTACCCCCACTATCTACCATTGATCTGCAGCGGGATGTACAGAAGAAAAGAATGGAATTGGTCATGTGACCTTTTTACCAGGCAGGTGTTGGTCCTAATCTGACAAATAGTATTGCAGTGAAACTACGGTCCTCTAGCATCCATCTACTTCTATATTCAACTGCCAGCATGGGACACTTGGAGGATGCATAGAAGCAATGTAGGTACAATGCTATGGCATGGGTTGGACCTGATTGGGCTTCTTATTCCACTCATCAATAAGCTGATAATACTGGCCGCTTCAAAAAAAGGAGCAAGACTGTGCATAAAAATGAGACACACACCTATAAATGAAATTAATTGTCTAACCACTATTAGAGAGACTGGGACCCATGGGATGTGTGAAACTGGGACACCTGGCCTACGGCGCAGTTTCGCTTTGAGTTAGTATTTTACTCTTCCATAACATACTTCCACTGTCAACGTGTTCGAGATTAGAACTGTCCTTGACAGACTTTGTGGCCCATAGCAGCCAGTTAAACTTTTATCCCCATGCTTTTTTAAGTCATCCTGCCACCATATAAAGTATAAATGTTGGTTAGTCTGCTGAAAAAAAGGCACATCAAGGTGGGCGCACATACCTTTCTGTCATTTTAAAAGCGCCTCCACGCACCCAAGGAACATCCAAACCCTGTCGTATGTTATAAATAGATCTTGAATCTTAGCTATTGACAGCTAGGATGTTCCCTCCTTGCCTTCCATGGTTCAAAGTTTGCATCTTAAGGGTTATGGTATAGAGCAGGCCAGAGCTTTTGACTTTGCATGGAAGGCAAATTTTACATATTGCGGTGTCTGGGTTCCAAGGTTCTTGGGGAGCACTAAATAAAAACTACTGGAGTGAAAGAGAGGTATATGTAGGCATCTTGAGGCACCTGATATTAGGGCAGTGGCAAGCATTTGTGGTGGCAGGATCACTTTAAAGCAAGACTTTGATTGGGCAACACATTGTCTGGGACTGTCTTCCTCCATGCAGTTTGATAAACAGGTCCCAGTCTGTTTTTGGGTCTGTTTACCTGATGATAACCCACCTTCTGAAAAGCTTTTATGTACAAGGTATAATAATTTAGAGCAGCAATTAAAAATAAAATAGATTATAAAATCACCTGACCACATATATACATAGCAAACAGCATCACATGACTCTGCTTTTCATTGTAAAGGGCAAGTGAGAGCCCTCCAATGGCTCAACCTGGCTCCACCGCAATTCTGTTAGTCTTCGGGGCTGCCGAAGGTGCCAGCAGTAGTTTACAAAGTCAGTTCTTTGCTGTGGGGGAGTGGAGGAACTGGTTCATCTCAGCACCCAAGTGTGGTCAGGGTCAGGGGGGATGCGGGATCTGAACGCCGAGCAGGTCGTAAGCAAACACATTCCAGAAGATGGCGAAGGCTAGAAAAGTGGCGTAACACAGAAGGATGACCCACCAGCCGCACTGGTCCTGGAGGTTCTCTTCATAGCTGCGCAGGATGGTCAAGCCCATACTGACACCAACAGCGGCTCCTGCCAAGTGGGCCATGAAGCTGGGCTGGGGTCCAGCAGATGGTAACGGTGGGGAAAAACGAAGCCACACTGCACGGCCCACCTCTGAGCTCACTGTGGACAAGGAGAAAAGTTAAAACAAAAGTTACCTTTGCGGTCAAAAAGGAGAGCTTCATGCTTGACGTATACTGGGACAATAAAACTAAGTGGTGATTGGGGCTCATTTTTACCCACCGATGCTAAGGACTGGGACTCATTTTTACCTACTAACACCATGGATAGGGGCTCAATTTTACCTACTGACACTGACTGGGGCTCATTCTTGCCCACTTCTGCTAGTGAATGGAGCTAATTTTTTACCCATGGCCACCATTGTCAGGGCTAATTTTAGCCCATTAACCCCAGTGAGTGGGGCTAATTTTATCACACTGATGCCAATGATAGGGCTCATTTTTACCCACTGACACCAATGACTGGGGTTCATTTTTACCCACTAACACCAATTGGAGCTAATTTTATCCCACTGACCCCAATGATTGGGAGATAATTTTATCCAGCTAAAGCAAATGATTGGGGGCCATTTTTACCCACTGACGCCAAAGATTGAGGCTCATTTTTACCGACTGACACCAATGATAGGGGCTCATTTTACCCACAAAAACCAATTGGGGTTAATTTTATCTCACTGTAGACAATGAACAGGGCCCATTCTTACCCACTGACACCTGTGGATGGGGCTCATTTTTACCCACTTACGCCAAGAATTGGGGCTCATTTTTATCCACCAACCCCAATGATTGTGGCTAATTTTTTCCCACTGACACCAATGATAGAGGCTCATTTCTACCCACTGACACCAATGAATATTATATATATATATATATATATATATATATATATACCGTATTTATCGGCGTATGACACGCACTTTTTTCCCCTTAAAATCAGGGGAAAATCGTGGGTGCATGTTATACGCCGATCCCCCGCCAATTGTGAGCCTTTTGGCCGCTCTCGGCGGCTTTCGGCCATTCTCGGCGGCTTTCGGCGGCTCTCGCAGTCCCGCTGCATCCGAAACCCGCCGAGGGCGGCTGAAAGCCGGCGAGAACGGCCGAGTGCATCTGAAAGCCACCGTGAGCTGCCGAGTGGGTCCGAAAGCCGCTGAGAGCGGCCGAGAGCCGCCGAGAACGGCCGAGTGCGTCCAAAAGCCGGCGAGAACAGCGGCACCATTTTTAAATGGCAGTGTACCTACAAGTTTGCAAATGACACAGGGACAAGGCAACAGATGGACACTGACAAGGCTACAGATGGACACTGACAAGGCTACAGATGGACACTGATAAGGCTGCATTGATGGGCATTTAAATGTAAGTTTTTTTCCTTAAACTTCCCTCCTAAACTTGGGGTGCGTGTTATACGCCGATAAATACGGTATATATATATATATATATATATATATACTATACTATATGCCTGCGTTTACACGCACATGAACTTTTTATGACATCCCAGTCCTAGTCTGTAGGGTTCAATATTGAGTTGGCCCGCCCTTTGCAGCTATAACAGCTTCAACTCTTCTGGGAAGGCTGTCCATAAGGTTTAGGAGTGTGTCTATGGGAATGTTTGACCATTCTTCCAGAAGAGCATTTGTGAGGTCAGACACTGATGTAGGACAAGAAGGCCTGGCTTGCAGTCTCCACTCTAATTCATCCCAAAGGTGTTCTATCGAGTCGAGGTCAGGATTCTGTGCAGGCCAGTCAAGTTCCTTCACTCCAAACTCGCTCATCCTTGTCTTTATGGGCCTTGCTTTTTGCACTGGTGCGCAGTCATGTTGGAACAGGAAGGGGCCATCCCCAAACATGAAATTGTCTTGGTATGCTGACGCCTTAAGAATTCCCTTCACTGGAACTAAGCCCAACCCCACACCATAATCACCCCTCCACCAAATGATTTGGACCAGTGCACAAAGCAAGGTCCATAAAGACATGGATAAGCGAGTTTGGGGTGGTGGAACTTGACAGGCCTGCACAGAGTTGTGACCTCAACCCAATGGAACACCTATGGTATGAACTAGAGTGGAGACTGCGAGCCAGATCTTCTCGTCCAACATCAGTATTTGACCTCACAAATGTGCTTCTGGAAGATCCTTTCTAAACCTTGTAGACAGCCTTCCCAGAAGAGTTGAAGCCATTATAGCTGCAAAGTGTGATCCAACTCAATATGGAACCCTACGGACTAATGCCCCGTACACACGGTCGGACTTTGTTCGGACATTCCGACAACAAAATCCTAGGATTTTTTCCAACGGATGTTGGCTCAAACTTGTCTTGCATACACACGGTCACACAAAGTTGTCGGAAAATCTGATCGTTCTGAACGCGGTGACGTAAAACACGTACGTCGGGACTATAAACGGGGCAGTGGCCAATAGCTTTCATCTCTTTATTTATTCTGAGCATGCGTGGCACTTTGTCCGTCGGATTTGTGTACACGCGATCGGAATTTTCGACAATGGATTTTGTTGTCGGAAAATTTTATCTCCTGCTCTCCAACTTTGTGTGTCGGAAAATCCGATGGAAAATGTCCGATGGAGCCCACACACGGTCGGAATTTCCGACAACACGCTCCGATCGGACATTTTCCATCGGAAAATCCGACCGTGTGTATGGGGCATTAGACTGGGATGCCATTAAAGTTCATGTGTGTAAAGGCCCGCCTCCCAATACTTTTGACAATATAGTAGATACAGTATATATATTCATTTATTTTTGTGTGTATGTACTTACTACAAACCAATGCAAGAACCATTCGAAGGACCTTGTAAGGGCATCGCATTCCAGCCCAGTTCTGTAACAGAAAAGGATGATGTTAATTGGCCACATCCAAAGCAAAACCTTTGAACCCATTCTATATGGCTGTGCAGAATAAAGAGGGTAAAAACACTTTCCAGACCCCTAATTTTTGTGTAGTGAACTCTTCCAGGGGGTCACACACACCCGCTAACCCCCTCACCCTTGGTGAAGGGCCGTTTTTTTTAAGGCCAGCATGGAGGAGATACTGAGACAGCTGGCTCTAGCAAATGCAAATCAGCAGCAGACAAATGCAGGTTTGCAAAAGAGCCTTGCAGCTCAACAGCAAACAAATGCAACTTTGCAGCAGAGTCTGGAAGCTCAGCAACAAGCCCAGCAACAATCTGAGGCCCACTTTACAGATCTGTTGCGGGAGCAGAGACTCCAACAAGTGGAGACATTAATGCAGCAACGTCCGCAGACCAGTGAGGCAAGTGGTTCCACTAATATAGCATCATTTTGTGTGAGCTGTTTACTGCCAAAAATGACTGGAGAGGATGATCCTGAGGTATTTTTGACCACGTTTGAAAGGACCGCTGAAAGGGAAAAGTGGCCCAAGGAGCAGTAGGCTGGACTGGTGGCCACTCTATTATCTGGTGGAATCGCAGAAATCCTATTATGACCTAGAGCCTGACCAAGCAAAAGACTATGTTGTGCTAAAAACAGAAATATTAGCACGACTGGGTGTCACCTTGGCCGTCCGGGCTCAGCGTGTGCATAACTGGACTTTTCGGCTTGGAAAACCCCCCCAGGTCTCAAATGTATGATCTCATTCACCTGAGCAGAAAGTGGCTGCAGCCAGAGACTTTGACTGCACCAAAGATTGTGGAACGTGTTGTTATGGATCATTTCCTGAGATCTCTTCCTACTGCCATTCAAAAGTGGGTAAGCCATGGAGACCCAGAAATGGCTGACAAGCTTGTGGATCTGGTTGAAAGGTATTTGGCTACAGAGAACCTAACCTCCTCTTCCAGGGACTCACGGACTTTCCAACCTAAGACCAGACCATCCCCAGCAGCGGGTAAGATAACCCCAAGGGGTGGAGAGAGTGAAAGGGTGGGAGTTCTACCTAATGTCTGGCGAGAGCAGCCCAGGAAGTCAAGACTGCAAGAGGCAGTGAAAAAGATTGTTTGCTACCGCTGGCGGCAAGAGGGACATATTGCAACAAATTGCCAAGTTGTGGATGAACCATATGCAATATGACTTTCTAAGGGACAGACGTCAGTCGCTGTTTGCGACAGTTGCATGCACTGCCATTCGGGGAACTGAGAAACATTTATGCAAAATGTATATTAATGGTAGAAATGTTGTTGGGTTGCTGGATTCAGGTAGCCTGGTGACATTGGTAAAAGCTGAATTAGTTACTACAGAGGTCTCTGGGAATAACAAGGTGGCTGTTATTTGTGTGCATGGGGACACCCGAGAGTATCCTGTGGCTACAGTGTTTTTTGAGACCCCCCAAAGGTAACCTATCTCATCAGGTGGGGTTAGTGTCTCACTTACCACATGATGCCATTGTGGAGAGGGATTTTCCAAAATTCTGGGAACTCTGGGATAGTCTTGACACCCCACCCCTCCCCCACTGTCGCCCCTTTTAACCAGGAAGGCAAATCCCAGAAGTCCTCTGAGAGTGGTGAGGAATCTCCAGAATTACCCTTGTCGGTGTTGGCAGGAGAGACTCGAGAAACTGGGGAGGAGCCAACATCCTCAGATGAAAACGTGCCGTCTTGAGTTTTCTGATCTAGAGGTTTACAGGGAAAATTTTGCCACAAAATAGTTAAAAGACCCCATAGTGATAAAAGCACAGGGAAATGTGGTAAAATTAGATGGTATACTTCATTGTGGAAAGGGATCTACTGTATCGAGTTGCTCAAGGGGCAGAAGCAACCATTGAGCAATTATTGTTCCTCCTGCCCTGTGTGTCAGAAGTCGGTACCTATGCCACATTTCAGTAACCCGCTGGTACCTCTTCCCATCATTGAGGTCCCCTTTGAGAGGATCGCAATGGATTTGGTAGATCTGATAATGACGTCCGCTAGGGGGCATCAGTACATTTTAGTTATACTGGACTACCCGCTATCCAGAAGCGATTTCTCTGCGAAATACCTCTGCCAAGACGATAGCCAAAGAGCTATTTCTTGTTTTTAGCCGTGTGGGTATTTGTAAGGAACTGCTTACGGACCAAGGTACACCCTTTATGTCTATGAAAGAGCTATGCAAGTTGTTCAAAGTGACACAATTTCATACATCCGTGTATCACCCCCAAATGGTTGGGTTGGTTAAAAGGTTCAACAAAACCCTAAATGCCGGTTCACACAGGGGCGGCACGACTTGCAGCACACGACTTCAGTGGCGACTTGCAAAACGACTTCTGTATTGAAGTCAATGCAAGTCGCCTGAAGTCGCCCCAAAAATACTACAGGAACCTTTTTCTAAGTCTGAGCGACTTGCGTCGCTCCTATTAGAACGGTTCCGTAGTACAGAACGGGAGGCGACTTGTCAGGCAGCTAGGTCGCCTGACAAGTTGCCCCTGTGTGAACCGGCACTAAAGCAAATGTTAAAGAAGGTGGTGAATAGAGATGGAAAGGATTGGGACTAATACCCTGTTTGATGTTTGCCATTAGGGAGGTACCACAATCCTCTATGGGTTTTTCAGCCTTCGAGTTACTCTATGGGAGACACCCAAGAGGGCTGTTGGATATCGCCAAGGAAACTTGGGAAAGTGAGAGTTCTCCCCACAGGAGTGTGATTGTGCATGTCGCCCTGTTGCAAGATAGAATTGCACAGGTAATGCCAATCGTAAAGGAACATTTGGCCCAAGCGCAGTTAGCACAGCAGAGGGTGTACAATCGTGGGGCCAAGACCCGTACCTTTTTCCCGGGGGATAGGGTATTGGTACTAATCCCTCCGGTTGAAAGCAAATTCCTAGCCAAATGGCAAGGTCCATATGAGATAATGGAAAAAGTGAGTGAGGTGATTTACAAGGTCAGACAACCAGGATGGCAAAAGCCGGAACAGATCTATCACATTAATCTGTTGAAAGGCTGGAGGGATAGGGAATCCCTAGTCGCAGAAACTGTCACCAGCTCAGTCTGATTGCTTGGTACCTGTGGTTGGAATAGCAGTCACCTTATCGAAACCCCAACAACGGGAGGTTAAGGGGTTTAAACATCCCTTGTATTAAAAAAAAAGGATGACAGGTCCTCTTTAAAACGATAGCTGCCTGACAAGTCACGCTCCATGCATTGTAATGGAACCGTTTTAAAAGGAGCGAGTCAAGACGCTCCGACTTAGAAAAAGTTTCCTGTACTACTTTGGGGCGACTTTGGAGCGGCTTGCATTGACTTCTATGCAGAAGTCGTTTTGCAAGCCGCGCTGTACGGGTGGCTTCAGAGTCGGATGACTGAGGCTGCCCCTGTGTGAACCAGCACTAACAAGAAAAGACCTAGGGTAATATTACTTCACAGAAAGGTCCTGTTGCTAGGGTAGCTTAAAGGCCTCAGGTAATGCTGCTTTACAAAAAGATGTTGTTGCTATGGTAACAAGGCAAAGTGTCAGTTAATATAACTTTACAACAAGATGGAATGATAGGACGGAAAGGTAATATTAATTTACAGCAATGTGCTGTTGCTATGGTTATATGGAAGGCCTTTAGTAATGTGTGTTTTGCATGGGCATTCATTTACAGTACAGGGTACTGGTGTTGTAGCAGTATGAAAAAGTACTGCTACTTTATGTTATTTTTTTGTTTCCATGGTAACCTAGAAATGTCAGCAGTAAAACTGCTTTACAAAAGAGTGCTGTCACCATGGTAACCTGGAGAAGCCCTACTTTTTTTACATCAAACTCTTGCTATGTTACCACAGAAAGGCCTTTGCCATTATTACTTTAAATAAGTGTGTTGTCGCTATCGTAAAAGTGAATGATCTCAGGTAGAACACAGTGGCACACTCAGGCCGCCCGAGCTTTAGCGGTAAAGCGTCGCTAGTTTTAGCGGTGCTTTACTGGCGCTGTGCAGGCAGGAGTGGGCGCTTTTAACCCCAAAGAAGGGGTTAACAAGGGTTTAAAAGTGCCTGAAACGCGCCAGCGGCGGTGTAGGAGCGCTGTATGCACCGCTCCTGCACCGCTCCAAAGATGCTATATTCTAAATTGAGAGGGCAGGGACAGTTGTCCCTCAGCACCACATCCCTAATGAGTACATAACTAAATGCAAAAGTAAAGGGATTGGGGTAAATTAGCCCCCGGGACTTTAAAGGTGCTTGTAGTATCAAAATAAATGCAATTAAAATAATGTATGCAAAATCTGAACTATATAAAATGAATCTTTTATTCAACATGTATTAATACAAAAATATCTTAATACAAAAATATCACCAAAAGATTAAAAACAACCAATCTTTCAATCTGAATCAATTAATTAAGACAGGAAATTTGACAAGACCACTCAATGAATACCACTCAACATGTTTCGCTCAATTCGTGAGCTTCATCAGGAGTTTTTGGTACATATGTGGCATACCAGCCCATCGAAACTTGAAGAGAAGTAAAATATAGATTGTAGAGATGGAAAACCCAGTGGTTCACATTCAAGGGTAACTAGATATGTCTCACCCGCTTAGGACCTCCCGAACATTATGGCCAACAGAGGGCTTTTAGTTGAATCAAAATGTATGGTTGAAGGCTAATAGAGCCTTATAAAACAAGTTGAGCACAGAGCACAGCTGCTCCAAAGTCTCCAATGGGTGACGCTCCAACAAAGTGCTTCTGGCAGTGGCTCTGTGGCTCTAAGGGGAGGTGTATGCCTTTCTCCCCCTTCCTTTTACATCCACTCTATCATACAGCACACTGTTCGGGAGGTCCTAAGCGGGTGAGACATATCTAGTTATCCTTGAATGTGAACCACTGGGTTTTCCATCTCTACAATCTATATTTTACTTCTCTTCAAGTTTCGATGGGCTGGTATGCCACATATGTACCAAAAACTCCTGATGAAGCTCACGAATTGAGCAAAACATGTTGAGTGGTATACATTGAGTGGTCTTGTCAAATTTCCTGTCTTAATTAATTGATTCAGATTGAAAGATTGGTTGTTTTTAATCTTTTGGTGATATTTTTGTATTAAGATATTTTTGTATTAATACATTTTGAATAAAAGATTCATTTTATATAGTTCAGATTTTGCGTACATTATTTTAATTGCATTTATTTTGATACTACAAGCACCTTTACCCCAATCCCTTTACCTTTGCATTTAGTTATGTGCTCCAAAGATGCTGTTTGCAGGCCTTTTTTTCCGTCCTGCAAGTGCACCGCCCCAGTGTCAAAGCACTCGGGCTTTGACACTGGGGAGGCTTAAGAGGCGCTTTTCAGGCACTTTAGCGCTATTTTTAGCGCTAAAATGCCTGAAAATGTCTATCAGTGTGAGAGGGGTCTTACTCTATATATCATATCACCATTGATATGGTATGATGGGATGGTCCTGTTCCTTTACATCTCAGTGCTATTGCTATAGTAACAAGTAAATTCCCCAAATAATGTTACTTTACATCAGGCTGCTGTTGCTATGGTAACATAGAAAGCCTCAATTAATTCACGTTGTACTTTACATCATGTAGCTATGGTAGCATAAAAAGCCCCAATTAATTTACTCTACATCAGAGTGCTGTTACTATGGTAAAAAAGGCAAGGTTTTGGGCAATATTACTTTACATCAGGCTGGTGTTGCTATGGTAACATTGACAGGCCCCAGTTTATGAAGAGGGATAATATCTTTGATATCTGCCTGTATTGTGAGTGGCCTGACAAGCCCTGAGAAGATGGATAGCCTCCCTGTGATAACACAACTTTCTTCCTTCTGCTTCAGGTCCCCTCTTATATAATATAATCATTGTATAGCCGCTATCGCGCTCTCTAGCAATGTAAATCCAGTCTTCGCTCTGTGCCCTGTCAGCTTCAGTCAGTGTACTCCATCCCTCCGCTGTCTGAACCGTCACCTCCTTTCATGTCACGGACCACGCAGACGGTGACACAGAATCTCTGATAGCAGGAGAGATGGCTTTTTATCTATTATACATTGCAGTCCTTTCCCGTTATTCATTTCCCTTTGCCCCAATATCTCTGCAAGACTGCAACTATATTCAGCACTTCTGTTATTAGGACAATTAATAACCCAACTAAGAATGTAATATATTGCAGCTTACTAGTGCTTGGTGTGGTGGCTGCATTTGTTTTCTTATTTTCAAGCTTTATTTTCACCTGATAATACTGCAAATAATATACTTCCTGTCTCTGGGTGTCTACATCACTCCTCCACTGTATCTAAGGAGGAAGCCACGATTGTCACTAGAGTTGCCACCTGTTCGGGATTCACCCGGACAGTTCAGGTTTTGAATCATGTGTCCAGGTTTCAGTCCACCTGAAACCCGGACACAATATTTAGACAGAGATGTGGCTCAGGACAGTGCCTGATAGGAGGGTGAGGGGGCACTATGCACGCCACATTACTATTCTCTTTGGAGCGCCCAAATGTTTCCCAGGTCTGTAAGACCCCTTTCACGCTGGGGCGCTGTGCAGGTGCTACAGCGCTAAAAATAGTGCCTGCAAAGCGCCCTGAAACAGCCGCTACTGTCTTACCAGTGTGAAAGCCCAGAGGGTTTTCACACTGGAGCGGTGCGCTGGCAGGACGGTAAAAAAAGTCCTTCTAGCAGCATCTTTGGAGCGGTGAAGGAGCAGTATGTATACCGCTCCTCCACTGCTCCTGCCCATTGAAATCAATGGGGCAGCGCGGCTATACCTCTGGCAAAGTGCCACTGCAGCAGCACTTTGCGGGTGGTTCTAAACCTTTTTCGGCCGCTAGCGGGGGTTAAAAGCGCCCCGCTAGCGGCCGAATACCTTCGCAAATACGACGATAAATCGCCGCTAAAAATAGCAGCGCTTTACCGTCTATGCCGCCCCCGCCCTAATGTAAAAGGGGCCTTATGCCACGTACACGCGGGCGGACTTTCCGTCCGGACTGGTCCGACGGACCAAATCCGGCGGGCAATCCGACAGTGTGTGGGCTGCATCGGATTTCCGACGGACCGTTTCGGTCGGAAATTCAACGGACTTAGATTTGAAACTTGCTTCAAATCTTTACGTCGTAAATCTGCCGCACTCAGTTCCTGACGGAAAGCCCGTTTGTCTGTATGCTGGTCCGACAGACCAGATACGACGCAAGGGCAGGGTACTGCATCTCGTACTCTCTGCAATAGGAAAAACAAATTTTCCTATTGCAGCGAACGTGGGGCATACCAGGCCCTTAGGTCTGGTATGGATTTTAAGAGGAAACCCCTACGCCGAAAAAACGGCGTGGGGTCCCTCCCAAAATCCATACCAGACCCCTATCCGAGCACGCAGCCCGGCCGGTCAGGAAATTTTTTCGGCGTAGGGGGTTCCCCTTAAAATCCATACCAGACCTAGGGGCCTGGTATGGCCCGCGACGGGGCTTGCAAGGTGTCAATCTCGCCGATAAAAGCGTCGAGATTAACTTCCTTTCTAGTCCCGTCGTACCTGAGTCACGTTCAAAATGAACGGACTTGTCCATGTGTGGGCAAGTCCGTTTATTCGGAAAGTCTGCCGTAACTCCGTCAGGAAGGCCGGCTGGCCTAGTCTGCCGGAAAGTCCGGTCGTGTGTAGGCAAGTGCGTCCGTTCAGAAAGTCCGTCGGAAGTCCGTCGGGAAGACCGTTGGACCTAGTTTCCTAGAAAATCTGGTCGTGTGTACGCTGCATTAATCTCATATAGTTTATGCCAAAAAAATACATTTTTGCTGTGCGCCGCTAAAATGTTCGGGTTTGTGTTGAAGAAATAGTGGCAACCCTAAGGACCCTTTCACACTGGGGCGGTTTGCAGGCGTTATTGCACTAAAAATACCACCTGCAAACTGCCCCAAAACAGCCTCCGCTGTTTGTTCAGTGTGAAAGCCCGAGGGCTTTCACACTGAAGCGATGCGCTGGCAGGAGAAGAAAAAATCTCCTGCAAGTCGCATCTTTGGAGCGGTGAAGGAGCGGTGTATTCACCGCTCCTAAACCGCTCCTGCCCATTGAAATCAATGGGACAGCGCGGCTATACCGCGGCAAAACCGCGGCTATAGCCGCGCTATACGAGTGGTTTTAACCCTTTTTCAGCCGCCATCGGGAGGTTAAAACCGCACCGCTTGCGGCCGAATACCGCGGTAAAACAGCACTAAAAATAGCGCTGTTTTACCGCCGACGCCCCCTACCGCCCCAGTGTGAAAGCAGCCTAATTGTCACCCAAGGCTGCTCTGGATCTCTGGATCTCCATTATGGGGGGGGGGGGGGGGCAAGGGAAGTTGGTATTAACAGAATATAGCTAGGAAGGAAGATATTCTTCGGTGCAGCTCACAGAAAGTGACAAGGACACATTTCTAGCAATCTAGCAAGATCAACATGTACTTGCTGAAATTGATTTTAGCTTGAGAAAAAAAAGAAAACAAATGCACCCACCACATGTAAAGACTGTAAGCTGGGGCATATTACATTTCTGTTTTTAAGGTTTGGTTATCCTTTAAAACTGAATTCCAGGTATGGATTTTTTTACATAGTTATATTGTTCTAGGTTGGACCAATGTAACGATCCCTCTGGAAGTGGAGAATCCCTGTACTACCTGCTGCTACTACAGTGAAGCTCGCTGTCTTCTGACAAATCTGTAAAAATATGGGCATTTTTTTTTTTTTTAAAGGTGAACTTAGACTTTAACTCCGCCACAGTTTTTTTGTTTTTTTTTAAGGGCTAATAAAGTATTTCAGCCTGCTTTACTTATATGACTGATCTGGCCCTCCTTCTTTTATCAACCTAACACTTACCATGACAACGTTAGCAAGGTGGGCAGAACAGAGGGCGTAAACCCCACCGGAACCTCCAACCAAAGGAGCTCTCATGTCTGTGACAGAAACCGCAAGGGATCCTGGGAAAAGAGGAGTGATAATATTAGTCTGTGTTTTTCATCGGAAAAAAAAAAAAGAAAGAAAGGAAGGAAGAAAAGACAGAAAAGAAGGAAAGGAAAGGAAAGGAAAGGAAAGGAAAGGAAAGGGAGAAGGCAAACGAAAAGGAAAGGGAGGGAAAGGGAGAAGGGAAAAGGAAAGGAAAGGGAGGGAAAGGGAGAAGGGAAAAGGAAAGGAAAGGGAGGGAAGAGAAAAGGAAAGGAAAGGGAGGGAAGAGAAAAGGAAAGGAAAAGGAAGGGGAAAAGAAAGAACAGAAGAAAGGGAAGGGAAAAGGAGAAGGAAAGGAAAGAAGGGAAGGGAAGGGGAAAAGAAAGAACAGAAGGAAAGGGAAGGGAAAAGGAGAAGGAAAGGAAAGAAGGGAAGAGAAGGGAAGAGAAGGAAAGGAAAGAAGGGAAGAGAAGGAAAGGAAAGAAGGGAAGGGAAGGGAAGGGAAGGGAAGGGAAAAGGAGAAGGAAAGGAAAGAAGGGAAGGGAAGGGAAAACGAACGGAAAGGAAAGGGAAAAAGGAAAAAAAAAAGGAAAGGAAGAGAAAAAGAAAGAAGATGAAAGAGAGAAGAAGAAGAAAGAAAGAAACGGAAAGTGAAGGAAAGGGAGGGAAGGGAAAAGGAAAGGAAGGAAGGAAAGGAAAAGGAAGGGGAAAAGAAAGGACAGAAGGAAAAGGAAAGAAAGAAAGGGAAGGGAAAAGGAGAAGGAAAGGAAAGAGGGGAAGGAAGGTGAAGTGAAAATGAATGGAAAGGAAAGGGAAGAAGGAAAAGAAAAAAGAAAAGGAAGGAGAAAAGAAAGGAAATGAAAGGGAGGGAAGGGAAAGGAAAAGGAAGGGGAAAAGAAAGGAAAGGAAAAGAAAGAAAGGGAAGGGAAAAGGTGAAGGAAAGGAAAGAAGGGAAGGGATGTAAAGGGAAAAGAAATTAAAGAAGGAAAGGGAAAGGGAAAGAAAGGAAAGGGGGGGGGGGAGGAAAGAAAGGAAAGAAGGGAAGGGGAAAGGGAAAGGAAAAAGGAGATAGATGTAGCACAGAGGTTCACTGTTGTGGATTTTCTAGGACAGTCCTACATCTTTGTCCTCTATATCACCAATGCTGTGTCCTGGGCCATGTCCCAGGATCACAGCACCAAACCTAAAAGGCGATCAGGGTCAAAAGTAGCCGGTCCCAGCATATTTAAAGGTGGGGCAGGGGTGGAACCAACTCAAGTGGGTGTGACCACACATATTTAAGGCAGGTTATGGGTGGGACCAACCCACAAAGAGGGCATGATTTGGGCATGACCATCCAGAAAGTGGGTGGATGAAATGAAGACAGTAGGTGGGGTTAACAGTGTCTGGGACCATAATGTTGGTAAGTATGCTAAAGATTCAAGATAGGTAGATAGATCACACTGGTATACTTTGAATGGGAAGAGTGACTTTAAAGAGGAATTTTGGTCTCCTTAATGCAGGCCTCAGCCCCCTCCCCAGTGCTGCCAAATTTGAAGGTCCGGTGCATGCACAGATGTGCCAAAGGGCCCTGCCCAGCCTTTGGGATTTGACAGACCCCTGCAGCACATCTGCCCATGCACCAAGTTTCATGGAAGTAGGGGACCTCCTTCGCTATGCCACTACCATGTCTTCACACATGTGAGCAGGAATACCTGAGCATGTGCAGATGTGCTGAAGGTCTCTAGTGGGCCCAGCACAGCCCTTCAGCACATCCGCTCATGCATGGAATTGAGTCCAACAACATTCCCAGCGTCATTACTAGAAACCAGGAACTGTCTTTGACAGCTCGGTCACTGTGCTGGGAGCGTGTAGTGAGCATGCTCTAAGCACTGAAACCCTGGTGCATATGTGTGACACCCTCTTTGCCACTTCACATATCCATTATGTGGACACCAACAGGATAAAATAAAAGGAGAGAAGTGTGTAAGTGACAGACATACGTGCCCACCTGCCAACACCCCGGCTAGATACAGAAAACCTATCCGCAGGACCCCGTGTACCATCTCCAGAGGAACTCCGATCATCAGTTGTAGCAGGGTGTTAAATCCCAGCTGCTCCAGGCTGAAAAATAATGTGGAAATAATAATAATAATAATAATAATTATAATAATAATAATAATAATAATAATCATTCTGGTCCGTTTCAGGTCTGAATTCAGCCAAAAATTCGGAGAGATATCGGACCTGAAACAGTCAACAGGGACACACCGGACCCCTGCTGGTAGCCGATCCATACTGCGGTGTGAACCCAGCCTAAAGGGACGCAAGGGTTAAGCGGGAAAAGAATCAGAAAGAATCGCCAATACTGTGACATATCCCTCACAATAACCCTTTTGTGCACTCAGAGGACACATTTATCAGACTGAATAGAAGCAATCGACAGTGAAGATGACATTTTGAGTTTAAGCGTCTAAAAATTGACCTGAAGGTTTTCAAATACATCTCTGTCACAGAATATTTTTACCACCAAAAACGGATTTTGTTATTTCGTGCAGATGCTTTAACTGCATGTGACAATTCGGCACATGCCGAACCTCTCCTTTTTCCCCTCACTTCCATTTGTCTGGATTGAGCAGTGCACATTATTCATGTGCACTGCTCTATGCTCACTACAAACCCCATAGCCCATAGTCCGTCTTGGGAATGAACAAGGAAGGGTGGCTATGTTCTACATACAGTGGAACCAGGGGCGTTGCTAGGTCTACAAAAGATCTGGGGCTAGAGCCCATAGCAGCGTAGTAAAGAAAGTCATACGCCTGGGCGGGCATACACATGTATATACAGTAATATACGTGTATGTGTGTGTGTGTATATCCCCAGAGAGCCCCCCACTTATATCAGGGTCCCCAGAGAGCCCCTCCTTACATCAGGGTCCCCAGAAAGCCCCCCTTACATCAGGGTCCCCAGAGAGCCTCCTCCTTGCATCAGGGTCCCCAGAGAGCCTCCCACTTACATCAGGGTTCCCAAAGAGCCCCCCTTACATTAGGGTCCCCAGAGAGCCTCCCCCTTAAATCAGGGTCCCAGAGAGCCTCCTCCTTGCATCAGGGTCCCCAGAGAGCCTCCTCCTTACATCAGAGTCCTTAGAGAGCCTCCCACTTACATCAGGGTTCCCAAAGAGCCCCCCTTACATTGGGGTCCCCAGAGAGCCTCCCCCTTAAATCAGGGTCCCAGAGAGCCTCCCCCTTGCGTCAGGGTCCCCAGAGAGCCCCCCACTTACATCAGGGCCCCCAGAGAGCCTCCCCTCCCCTTGGGGACCCCTGCAGAGACTCGGGGCTATGGGCCCCAGATTCGGGGCTATAGCCCCAAAAGCCACCCCCTAGCGATGCCACTGAGTGGAACCATGGAGAGCAAACGTAGCCACCCTCTAAGAAGAAGTCACATCACAGCAACAAAAACAAACAAAATTTTGGGATTTGGAGGAGGCTGAGAGCAAAAGAAGGAACTTTTTCAATTAAGAATACATACTGAAATAGAATTTTATTTTAAACCAGAGTTTAGTGTCACTTTACGGATTAACCACTTCAGTACTGGGCACTTTCCCCCCTTCCTGCCCAGAATAATTTTCAGCTTTCAGCGCTGTTGCATTTTAAATGACAATTGCGCGGTCATGCAACACTGTACACAAATGAAATTTTTAATCATTTTTTTCCCCACAAATAGAGCTTTCTTTTGGTGGTATTTGATCATCTCTGGGGTTTTTATTTTTGCACTACAAATAAAAACAGACTGAAAATTTTGAAAAAAAAAAAGTTTTCCTTTGTTTCTGTTACAAAACTTTGTAAATAAGTAAGTTTTCTCCTTCACTGATGGGCACTCATGAGGCTACACTGATAGGCACTGATGAGGCAGTAATGATTGGCACTCATGAGGCGGCACTGATGGGCACTGATGATGATGCACTTATATGCAGCACTGATGGGCACTGATAGGTGCAGGGCTTTTTTTCAGCAGGAACGCAGTTCCGGCACCTCCAGCACTGCATGTATGTAATAGCATGGGGTGTGGGGTGTGCTGGAGGGTCTATTTACTGTATATTGGCTGCTGGGGGATCTATTGTCACTGGCGGGGATCTGATTTTGTAAGAGGGTCTATTGTTGCTGATGGGGAATCGATTGCTGCTGGGGGGGAGTCTTATGTTGCTGGAAGGGATCTACTGTTGAGGGAGAGGTCTATTTTTATTGGCTGCTGGAGGATCTATTGATGCTGGCTGCTGGGAGGGTCTAATGTTGCTTGGATGGATATTTTGTTACTGGGTGTGATATTTTGTTGTGGGTGGTTCACTGTTGCTGCAGGGAATCTATTGTTGTTGGGGTGGAGTCCATTGTTGCTGGGGGAGTCTATTGTTGTGTGGGGATCTATTGCTGGGATTCTATTGTTCCTGGCTGCTGGGGATCTATTTTACTGCTTTTCTTTTTATCATTAACATGTTCCATACAAATTATTTAGCACCACAAAATGATACTTGGTTCTGTATTCTCTAAAAGGTGCAGTACTGGTAGGTGGGTAGGGGGTGGAATCAAGGGACAGTGGTCAGAGGTGGGTAGGGGGAAGAGAGAAGGGGTCAGACGGGGGGGAGTTCCTGCACCTATGCTCCGAGAAAAAAAGCCCTGTATGGCACTGATAAGCAGCACTGACAGACACAGGTTGCATTGATACGCAGCACTGATAGGTGGCACTGATGGGCACTCATAGGTGGCACTGATAGGCACTACTGATAGATGGCACTGTTAGGCAGCAATTATCAGGAGGCACTGGCAGGCATCACTGATGGGCACTGAGTGCCATCCCTATTGGGCATTGATTGGCACACCTGGTGGTCCTGGGTGGGCCTCGCTGGTGATCCTGGGTGGGCATCCTCGGGGGGCCGCACTGATAATCAATCAGCGCAGACCCCCTCCCCTGTCAGGAGAGCAGCCGATTGGCTCTCCTCTACTCGCGTCTGTCAGTGCGAGTGGAGGAAAAGCCAATAAACGGGTCTTCCTATTTACACTGTGATCAGCTGTGATTGAACACAGCTGATCACGTGGTAAAGAGCCTACGTCAGAGGCTCTTTACCAAGATCAGAGATGCGGTGTATCAGACTGACGCACCACACCACTGATCGCTGCAATGCGTGCCCCTGTGGACGCACGCTGGCTTGTTATCCTACTGGACGTTATATGACGCCCAGTCAGGATGACTGAACCACTTCTCGGCCATCATTCTGCTTATAGCCCAGGCAGGAAGTGGTTAAAGAACATCTACCCTCTAGATCAGTGTTTCTCAACTCCAGTCCTCAAGGCGCACCAACAGGTCATGTTTTCAGGATTTCCCTCAGATGAAACTGCTGTGGTAATTACTAAGGCAATGAAACTGATCAAATCACCTGTGCAAAATAGTGGAAATCCTGAAAACATGACCGGTTGGTGCACCTTGAGGACTGGAGTTGAGAAACACTGCTCTAGATTATAAAGATGATCAGAGGAGGGGGTGTTCTGTAGTGCTAAAACACTTCCTGCCCTACGGTGACAACACTGATCCCCCCATAAACACGATACAGTGAATGTTGTCACCCTAGGACAGGAAATGTGTTACTGGCATGCCTCCCTGTAACAGAATGGTGTGTAAGTGGGGTGCCCCAGGGTTCTGTCTTGGGACCAATTCAATTCATAAATGATATGGAGGACGGGGTAAATAGCTCAATCTCAGTTTTTGTGGATAATAAAATATTAAGCAGGGCAATAAAAGCGGAGTTCCATCTGGACCCATGTTTATTAAAGGTCAGCAGCTAAAACAACTGTAGCTGCTGAAAAACACACACTCACCTGTCGCACGGTCCAGTGATGCGGCTGCCTGAAGCCTCCGTTCTCTCCCCCCGCTGGCATTGCAAGTGTGGGCACCCAGCTGTGACAGCTTGCAGCTTCACAGCCTGGGTGCACACTGCGCATTGGCGAGTCGTGCTGCACGTCCAGAATGGCCGGTCAATCTTCTGGGACCTGTGACGTGTCCCAGAAGATTGCAGGGAGGGAGGGGGAGAGGAGGAGTCCTGGGGGCGGAAGTGGGAGCTAGGTACCTGTCAAAACTACCCCCAAAAAAAATGACATGCCAAATGTGCCATGTCAGGGGATCGGGATACCTTAAAGCGGAAGTTCCACTTTTGGGTGGAAATCCGCTTTAAGAGCGCATGCGCCATTGACGTCACCAGTTGCATCCAGCATGAATATCTCCTAAGCCGTGCTTGTTTAGGAGATATAAGGCTTACCTGTAGGTAAAATTATTATAGGCTTACCTGTAGGTAAAAAAAAAATCACAAAGCGGACTTTACTACCGCTTTAAGGTAATATATGACTATGTAGCCAGTCATGTGATCCAGATATCCTTGCCAGACAGCACACCCAGGTCCCCAACCTCCACTGCAGGATACTCCCCAGTCTGCTGATTGGACAAGGAAGGAGCAGCAGGGCACTGATTAGCCATTCTGCTTTTTCCTCGTCATCATGTTCATTGTTGGCACCATCTCACTCCATGTGTTGCCCCTCCTTACCACAGTCTGGGAGCCGCTCTGCAGGGGATTATAGGACAGCGATAGAGAGACAAAACAACTAACTGCATCTAAGAATACATTTAATCTTGTTTCTGAATTACAGAATAATTTCATTAATTGGAGGCTTTACACTTGCATGGAATTCAGACTTAACCTCAACCTAAATCCAATGTGTTCATTTCAGCTCTTTTTTTCCAATTCTTTTCCTTATTTATTACTTTTTTATGTATTTTTGTGTATGTTCTTCTTTACTTCTTGCATCTCTTCACTTTTGTAAAGGATTCATGGAACCCTGACTGTAATAACACTTATGC
This sequence comes from Aquarana catesbeiana, assembly GCF_042186555.1. Classification (NCBI taxonomy): domain Eukaryota; kingdom Metazoa; phylum Chordata; class Amphibia; order Anura; family Ranidae; genus Aquarana; species Aquarana catesbeiana. The sequence continues at coordinate 78,784,062 of NC_133329.1, read as the reverse complement.
AATAGCAAAAGATAACCGGCATCCAAAGGGCTGCTAATTCTATATTGGCAAAGCACAAGATCACTTTGAGACCGCATCGCCAAAGGCTGATTTACTGCTATGCTGTGAATAGCCTAAGTAGTCCTAACAAGAGATGAATATACACAAAAAACACCCTACTGAAGTACTGCTGAGAGCCCCCCCTCTCATATCAAAGAAGACAGACCCATCTGGATTTTCAGAGACAGTCAAAAAGTGAGTGGGCAGTTTTGTTCTTTTTCAACAGAAACAACAAACAACAAGCATACCACTAAAAAGAATCTAATGCTTTCCCATTCTAAACTATTATAGCTGGGCATTTTGGTAGTTATTAGGTGTGCAATGGGAATTAAAGAGGAGCTCAAGGCTCCCCTCAAAAATCTAAAAGTCAGCAGCTACAAATATTGTATAATATAGGGACACTTACCTGCCCTGGGATCCAGCGATGTCCTCAGATGGCTTTGGGTGCAGGTGCCAGCATCTCACAGCATTTCACAGCCGGTTTCCTACTGCGCATGTGCGAGCCGCGCTGCGCCTTGTGAATGGTCCCATTGTCATCTGGGACCTGTGATGTGTCCCAGAAGACTGTAGGGTGAGGGGGGGGGGGTGAACTTCCAGCTCAAATCGCCAAGGTGATCTTAGCTGGAAGTGGGAGCAGGTACCTGTCAAAACCAGGTACACACTCCCCCCCCCCCCCCCAAAAAAGTGGCAAATGTGGCAGCGGAGGAAGGTAGGGTACAAACAAGCGGAACTTCCCCTTTTGGGTGGAGCTCGGCTTTAAGGACCCATTTATACTTCCATGTTGCAGTAATGCATGCATAACTTCAATGCGCAGTAACGAAAAAAATATGTCTTACAGCATTGTAGCGCCATTGTTTTCAAACGGAGATCCAACACCCCTATGTTGCAGTGTGTTGCCCTGCTGAAACATAGCACACAGGGCTAGGACAAGGGGTGGGCAGGAGGGAACGTTGCCCTGGGCACTGTGGTATCATGTGAGGTAGATAGGAACTCTGTGGATTCTGATATAAAGGGGAACTCTGTGGATTCTGATATAAGGGGGAACTCTGTGGATTCTGATATAAGAGGGAACTCTGTGCATTCTGATATAAGGGGGAACTCTGTGGATTCTGATATAAGGGGGAACTCTGTGTATTCTGATATAAGGGGGAACTCTGTGGATTCTGATATAAGAGGGAACTCTGTGGATTCTGATATAAGAGGGAACTCTGTGGATTCTGATATAAGAGGGAACTCTGTGGATTCTGATATAAGGGGGAACTCTGTGGATTCTGATATAAGGGGGAACTCTGTGGATTCTGATATAAAGGGGAACTCTGTGGATTCTGATATAAGGGGGAACTCTGTGGATTCTGCTATAAGAGGGAACTCTGTGGATTCTGATATAAGGGGGAACTCTGTGGATTCTGATATAAAGGGGAACTCTGTGGATTCTGATATAAGGGGGAACTCTGTGGATTCTGATATAAAGGGGAACTCTGTGGATTCTGATATAAAGGGGAACTCTGTGGATTCTGATATAAAGGGGAACTCTGTGGATTCTGATATAAAGGGGAACTCTGTGGATTCTGATATAAGAGGGAACTCTGTGGATTCTGATATAAGAGGGAACTCTGTGGATTCTGATATAAGAGGGAACTCTGTGGATTCTGATATAAGGGGGAACTCTGTGGATTCTGACATAAGGGGGAACTCTGTGGATTCTGATATAAGAGGAAACTCTGTGGATTCTGATATAAGGGGGAACTCTGTGGATTCTGATATAAGAGGGAACTCTGTGGATTCTGATATAAGAGGGAACTCTGTGGATTCTGATATAAGAGGGAACTCTGTGGATTCTGATATAAGGGGGAACTCTGTGGATTCTGATATAAGGGGGAACTCTGTGGATTCTGATATAAAGGGGAACTCTGTGGATTCTGATATAAGGGGGAACTCTGTGGATTCTGCTATAAGAGGGAACTCTGTGGATTCTGATATAAGGGGGAACTCTGTGGATTCTGATATAAAGGGGAACTCTGTGGATTCTGATATAAGGGGGAACTCTGTGGATTCTGATATAAAGGGGAACTCTGTGGATTCTGATATAAAGGGGAACTCTGTGGATTCTGATATAAAGGGGAACTCTGTGGATTCTGATATAAAGGGGAACTCTGTGGATTCTGATATAAGAGGGAACTCTGTGGATTCTGATATAAGAGGGAACTCTGTGGATTCTGATATAAGAGGGAACTCTGTGGATTCTGATATAAGAGGGAACTCTGTGGATTCTGATATAAGAGGGAACTCTGTGGATTCTGATATAAGAGGGAACTCTGTGGATTCTGATATAAGGGGGAACTCTGTGGATTCTGACATAAGGGGGAACTCTGTGGATTCTGATATAAGAGGAAACTCTGTGGATTCTGACATAAGGGGGAACTCTGTGGATTCTGATATAAGAGGGAACTCTGTGGATTCTCATATAAGGGGGGACTCTGTGGATTCTGATATAAGGGGGAACTATGTGAACTCTGATATAAGGGGGAACTCTAGGGACTCTTATGTAAGGGAAAACTCTTTTTTTTTTGGGGGGGGGGGGGGGGCGCAAAGTTTCGTGCTGAGAGGGGGATTTCATCATGGGGGTGTATTTGTACTGGGAGGAGGGGGAATTTATGCACAGGGGAAAGTAAGCAGATTAGTGCTCAGTGTTTTTTTTGGAGGGGGGGTGGGGTTTGCTGACACATAATGCTCATACATCTTTGCACACTTTGGCATGTTCTCCTTGGGTTCTAGATGACCTTGTCCCAGCACTGATAGCCCACGTTTGATTTTCAGTGCGTTGAGTTTGTTCTGGCAGCCCATTCATTTCTAAATGTGTGTTAACGCACTGCAAAGAAGGAAGCAAATTACAACTATCCCGGACCTGTTCATAAACCAAAATATGGCCCATCATTATTTTACTATTTTCTAGCAGAGAAAAAAAAAAAAGGCAGACATAACAAGTAAAGAGAGAATTTTAAAGCAGCGGCACACAGAAAGGGAATATAAAATCAAATACAAAGAACACTAAGGGCCCGTTCACTTCTTTGCGGCGTGTTAACGTGTGTTGCATTAATGCTACTCAATGAAATGAGCTGCCAACGCACCCTAATGCCAAAAATTGTGAGTGGCCCTTTTAATTCTAATACAATTCACTACTATTCTATAACGCAGATGTGTTGCCTTATGCCTAGTACGCACGACCAGAAAATCGGAGGAAAAATAACGCTTTCTAAGCGATCGTACGATAATCTGATCGTTAGCACACAGCTTTTGAGAGACGATTACGACAGTTCATGCAACATTATCTGAAGGAAAAAACAAGACCAGAACGTCTGATTTTTTTTAATCAGTACAGCATTCGTCTGAAAACAATTGGACCAAGACTACGCATGGAGAGAAGCATAAGAAAAAGAATACATTATATTACAAAACAACACATTACATCACGCTAGAAGTTGTATTCTGTCGTACGAGAATTTTCGGAGCTTTAGTAACCTCTTCATTTTCAATATGAGAATAGCATGCAAAAGAAAAACGCGTGTCATTGTGTGTTCGAGGCTTTAGAGCATTGGTCTCCAAACTGTGGCCCGGGGGGGGATCAGATGTGGCCAGGGGTGGACTGACAACCCATAGGGCCCTCGGGCAATAGGAGATTATGGGGCTCTGGGCAATAGGAGATTATGGGGTCCCCAGGCAATAGATTATGGGGCCACACAGTATACACACATACAATATACACACACAGTACACACACACAGAATACACATACACACACTGAAAAGGTGAAAACACAGATTTTTACATACTGTGCCTGGTTTTATTGAGACTGGAAACCCTGATGGGGCCCCTTAGTGGCATGGGGCCCTCGGGCAGTGCCCGAGTGCTTGAATGGTCAGTCCGCCCCTGGATGTGGCCCTTTGCTTGCCTTAATCTGGCCCACTGGGCATTGTTCCACCAACTGACTCCAATGATGGGGCACCATTCCCCCTGCTGGCACCATCTCTATGCCTCCCAATAAAACCAATAATGGGGCACTAATGTAGGGGCATTTTCTACTCCAACTGGCCACAGTCCAGCCCCACTAAAGCCTGAAGGACAGTAAACTGGCCCTTTCCTTCGAAAGCTTGGAGACCCCTTCTTTAGAGCATTGGGGAATTATTTGAAACACATACCACTAAAGTACCCTAATACTGCGTACACACGATCAGACATTCCGACAACAAAATCCTGGGATTTATTTCCGAAGGATGTTGGCTCAAACTTGTCTTGCATACACACGGTCACACAAATGTTGTCGGAAATGCCGAACGTCAAGAGCGCGGCGACATACAACACGTTACGACGAGCCGAGAAAAATGAAGTTCAATAGCCAGTGAGGCTCTTCTGCTTGATTCCGAGCATGCGTGGAACTTTTAATAGTAAAGAAGTGTCCTTCGCGCTTGTGGGATGATGTGGTGAAAAACAAAGAGAAAAATATGATGCAAACTCATATAAATTAAACTAAATATGTAAAAAATAATCATAACACATATAAAAACTATATTGCAGCAAAATATGAATGCTCACAGCAATCCTGATAATGTGAATATAAACAAATTTTGCGCAATATATAAAGGAATAGCGTGAAATAAAATAGGTTTAAATCATATGCATCATGTGTAAACACCATAACAATCTATGAATATTAATAAATGTGATGTGTCAAGAATAACATTCACTATAGCGACCAAATTGTCTCTCATAACAGTGCATGCTAAAACTAGTATAATCTGAACAAGACTAATAAAGTGCAAAATGGTGCAAGACACGTGACTGTGTCGTAACGCGTAGGGAGTGGCCGGAGCGACACGCATACTAGGAATACAAGGGTGGCAATAACGGAGTCATATAGGTAATAGCGATGGAGGAATACCAGGGAAAGATCCACGGACCTTATTGATAGCGCTGTGCCAGTTATTGTAACACCGTATCTACAACCCTCAATGCCTCTATACTACAACTTGAAGGTGAGAGTTCTGTGAGACCATATTTACAAGACACCGCCAGGAGAGCTAATAGGCCATCACACTCTATTTCAACACCAGCCAGTTATTGATTAGAGGATCTCCCATTCACTTTATCTCACATTCAAGAGATTCTCTTTTTTTCCATTTTTCTTTTTTTCCATTTTTTTCTCCATCGCTTTATTGATTTTTCATTAATATTAATGGTGTTAATCACTTTTTAATTTTTACACTGTGCTCTTAGCACTAATGTGTATCCATTTCACTTATCTCATTTATTTCTTATTGCACATATTGTGGTATTGTCACAATATTTTGATTGCACCATTTTGCACTTTATTAGTCTTGTTCAGATTATACTAGTTTTAGCATGCACTGTT
>NC_133329.1:78729966-78778116 GCF_042186555.1 Aquarana catesbeiana | reverse complement strand
ACTTCAATAGACATCTGTGTATGAAGCCACACAGATGCCTATCAAGTAGCACCTGGAATCGCGCTGACCTTGCTACTTTGAAAGTAGCATCAATGTGAACCAGGGCGCAATCTCACTTTCTATTCAAAAGCGTTTTACTTAATTTTTCATGCATATACAAGTAACGACTACACAGACACACTCCGTCCTTCATCAAGTAGCATGTGTGATGTTCAACATACTAATCACCTTTATTGGCTAATGCATCTAAGCCAACTACGAGTATTCCTTCACTAATCTTCTAATTAATCATTTACATCATTATACCTCTTGCATGTTTATCATTGCACAATGAAAAAACATTAATTGAAATAAGAAAAACAAACAAAAAAACAAAAGAAAAATAAATGTAGCTGAAAAATATAAATAAATAAAGCTCAAACCCCAAATCCTTGAAAACAACAAACCAAAAAATCTATAGCATCTAGTGCTGTATCTCTATCCCCTTGAGCAAATATGGGCTAAAGAACATAGAAAAACATTCTGCTATTCAAACAAACAGTATAAGGGGAAAACCCTGCTCTTAATATTATATCTTTACAAAATCATTCCCAATTACATCTCATGTACAGCATACACCGCCCGATATTTCAAAAATCATCTTTCTTCGCTCTAAAAAGACAACACGTTTTTCTACGTTGTTTAGCCCATATTGGGTCAACGGGATAGAGATACAGCACTAGATGCTATCGATTTTTTTTGGTTTGTTGTTTTCAAGGATTTGGGGTTTTAGCTTTATTTATTTATATTTTTCACTTACATTTACTGTTCTTTTTTTTTCTTGTTTGTTTTTCTTATTTGAAATGATGTTTTTTCATTGTGCAATGATAAACATGCAAGAGGTATAATGAAGTAAATTGTTAATTAGAAGATTGGTGAAGGAATACAGGGCAATAACTTCTCCGCAGGATCTGGAAACCTTGCAAAAAGATCTGAACAAATTAATGGGTGGGCAACTACATGGTAAATGAGGTTTAGGGTGCTTTCACACTGAGGCGTCGGCGGTAAAGCACCGCTACTTTTAGCCACGCTTTACCGTCGTGTTAGCGGCGCTATTTGGCTGCTAGCGGGGCGTTTTTGACCCCCGCTAGCGGCCGAAAAAGGGTTAAAACTGCCCGCGCGCCGCCGCTGCAGCGGCGGCGCTCTCCCAGTGGTTTGGTGGCATTGCCCCATTGATTTCAATGGGCAGGGGTGCTTTAGGAGCGGTGTATACACCTGGGGGTCCTAGTAGATGATAGGCTCAGCAATGGCATGCAATGTCAAGCTCGTGCTAACAAAGCAAACAGAACATTGGCATGCATTAAAAAGGTGATCAACTCCAGAGATAAAACAATAATTCTCCCGCTCTACAAGACTTTGGTCCGGCCTCACCTGGAGTATGCTGTCCAGTTCTGGGCACCAGTCCTCAGGAAGGATGTACTGGAAATGGAGCAAGTACAAAGAAGGGCAACAAAGCTAATAAAGGGTCTGGAGGATATTAGTTATGAGGAAAGGTTGCGAGCACTGAACTTATTCTCTCTGGAGAAGAGACGCTTGAGAGGGGATATGATTTCAATGTATAAATACCATACTGGTGACCCCACAATAGGGATAAAAAATTTTTGCGGAAGGGAGTTTAATAAGACACGTGGTCATTCACTAAAATTAGAAGAAAAGAGGTTTAACCTTAAACTACGTAGAGGGTTCTTTACTGTAAGAGCGGCAAAGATGTTGAATCCTCTTCCGCAGGCGGTGTTCTCAGCGGGGGGCATCGATAGTTTCAAAAAACTATTAGATAAGAACCCGAACGACCACAACATACAGGGATATGCAATGTAATACTGATGTATAATCACACACATAGGTTGGACTTGATGGTCTTTTTTCAACCTCACCTACTATGTAACTATGTGTGTACTACTCGTAGTTGGCTTAGATGCATTAGCCAATAAAGGTGATTAGTATGTTGAACATCACACATGCAACTTGATGAAGGACGGAGTTCCTGTCTGAAACTGTGCAGTCGTTACTTGTATATGCATGAAAAATGAAGTAAAACGCTTTGAATAGAAATTGAGATTGCATCTCCAATTTTTTTGTTTTATATATATATATATATATATATATATATATATATATATATATATATATATATATATATATATATATATATATATATATATATATATATATATATATATATATATGTGTATATATATATATATATATATATATATATATATGTATATATATATATATATATATATATATGTATATATATATATATATATATATATATATGTATATATATATATATATATATATATATATATATGTATATATATATATATATATATATATATATATATATATATATATATATGGTCATGGGTGTAGCATAAGGGGTTGCAGGGGTCACAATCGCAACCCCGCCCCTAGCTCCAGGGGTGTATCTGCACACACGGTGGAAGTGGTGGGTGGTTTTTGTATCGGGGCCCACAAGCTTCAAGCTACGCCTCTGTATATGGTGGAAGCGGGAGTACCACATCAGATGTGAATCTCTACAGCAAGAGTAAGATACGGCATAGATGTCCCGCCTATAATATATATAGATATGTATATATATTATATATAGATATATATCTATATATATATAGATATCTAGATATAGATATTTATATCTATATATATATATATATATATATACCGTATATACTCGAGTATAAGTCGTTCCGAGTATAAGTCGAGGCCCTAATTTACCACAAAAAAATGGGAAAAACTTATTGACCTGAGTATAAGACGAGGGTGAGAAATGCACAGCTACTGTAAGAGGGTCAACAATGCCCATTTGCAGCCTCACTGTGCCCATTTGCATGCCTCACTGTGCCCATTTCAGCCTCACTGTGCCCATTTGCATGCCTTACTGTGCCCATTTGCAGCCATAGGTCCCCTGAACTTCAAACTTGGTAGTTAAGGGTTCCTAGATGCCCCCTAGCTGCAGCCAAAATTTGGGGTCTCTGAACCCAAAGGGTCCCGAAATGACATTGCTGCAGATGGACACAGTTGACCGACTTTGGGGCCCCATATCTCAGGGACACTTGGTGCTAGGAACCCCAAATTTGGTGTGCAAACCCAGTGGAACTAGCACCATAAAATATCCAAAGCTGGGGTTTCCAGCACCAAGTGGCTTTTCTTCAGCAAAAAATTTCATTTTCCGAACTGACTTTGGGGCCCCGTATCTCAGGGCCACTTGGTGCTAGGAACCCCAAATTTGGTGTGCAAACCCAGTGGAACTGGTACCACAACATAAGCTGGGGTTTCTAGCACCAAGTGGCCCCGAGATACAGGTTCAGAAAATGTCAAGCACTTTTCTGCAGCAGAGAATTACATTTTCTGGACCGATTTTGGGGCCCCATATCCCGGGGCCCCATATCTCGGGGCTAGGAACCCCAGCTTTGGATATGTTGTGGTACCAGTTCCACTGGGTTTGCACACCAAATTTGTGGTTCCTAGCTCCAAGTGGCCCTGAGATACGGGGCCCCAAAGTCAGTTCAGAAAATGTCAAGCACTGTTCTGCAACAGAGAATGACATTTTCCGAACCGATTTTGGGGCCCCATATCTCGGGGCCACTTGGTGCTAGGAACCCCAGCTTTGAAAATGTTGTGGTACCATTTCTACTGGGTTTGCACACCAAATTTGGGGTTCCTAGCTCCAAGTGACCCTGAGATACGGGGCCCCAAAGTCAGTTCGGAAAAGAAAAATGAAAAGTGCTTGACTCGAGTATAAGTCGAGGGGGGCACTTTCAGCACAAAAAAATGTGCTGAAAAATTCGACTTATACTCGAGTATATACGGTATATATATATATCTATATCTAGAGTTATAGATATAGATATATATATATATATATATATATATATATACAGAAAAAAAAAAGACTTAAAGACTCTGTGCTGACATACCAGGAGAACACAGCGATCAATGGATGTCAGGGGAAAGCGCCTGCCGTATTATACTGTACAGTATTAAAAATAACTCTCAGGAACAAAAGGCCGGTCATCAGACAGAACTGTCCATGGTCCTGAGATAGAGATGTTACTCTACTAGTAAGCACAACAATGCCGAACATAATGAGGACGTCACCGTTTTGTGCTCCGGTTACCATAACAACAGCCGCCAAGGCCTCAGGATCAATGCAAGAAATAGGCCCTAGAAGCTACAATAGAGCAGCAGAGGATGATGGGAAAGCAGTATGGTATGTAGGAAGAAAGGACAGGAAGGGGGGTGAATGGACAACTTCGGTGTGATGGAAAAACAAGGTTTTGTGTAAAGGGGAGCAACCAGACGGTTAAAGGATAAGTAGATTTCCAATGGCGGCCATACGCACTTCGATTTTATTATCTGATTGATGTGTGATTTGAGCAAAACGATTGAATATACAAACAACTGAATCGTTTTAGACTCGATTTACATTGGATTCGATCAAACTGAGTATATACTGTATATGCTGTATGCTAAATGTATAGGGGTATACGGCAAGCTTACACAACCCCACATGCGCGCACAGCGTAAATCCTGTGGCTTGTACACATTTCAGGATTTATGACGGCGGGGAATATGCACAAGTACCGCGTACACCCGCGTGTAGCCATTCTTTACTATGAGTGGCTGTGTACTGCAGCTGTCTCATCTTGGCTGCAGAAATGCACACGGGGCCTTAAAGTGAAACTCCAAGCAGATTTTTTTAAAAAATGCATTTGTTTTTTTGTGAAAATTGGTGCATTTATTTATTTATTTATTTTTACTACTTCTGTAAGCACCTACAGTTGACATTTCAGTCATATACCCCTACATAGCAGAACTTGGAATAAGGGAAGCAGAGCTAGAGGCCAATCAGGTGGGCTCCAGCGCAAGTGTGCCAACAAGGAACATGCTGACAGGAGGAGAGAACAGAGGGAGGAGAACCTCAATGTGCTGCTTCTCCTTTCCCGTCCAGAGCAAGGAGAGTGTTGATCCAGCTATATTGCTTTAAGAATATGTAAACCAAGCATTTCATATTCCTGATATGTGCCTGCTGTACCATGTACTTGTATGAAAAAGTATCCTGTTCTCTTTATATTGCTTCCTTTGTGTGAAATCCCTGGTGTTCCTGCCAGTCCCTCTGCTTTCCTGTTAAAAACTGACCACACTAAGCAGGTGAGCACAACGTGGTCAGTTCTTTAGATCTATTCCCAGTCTTCAATGATCAGACTTGTCCTGACACGCCCCCCCACAACTATTTACTGGGAAGTTCAGTGTGCTGCTGTTTCTCTTCCCCAGCTCTTATGCATCTGAGAACAGAGGGAATGTGATCAGTTTAATTAGGGGGAAATTTTGTATATATAATGTTTTTTACATTTATATATAAATGTTTTGCCTTTAATTTCTATTTTATACTGAATGGGTTGTTTTACCAGGTGATTGTTTACAATCACTTTAACCCCTTCCCACCTGCGCTATAGCTGAATGACAGCTACAGCGTGGGCTCACTTTGTAGGGAGGGAGTCTATTGATATCCTCCCGTGATCATGCTGCCTTCAGGCTCAGCTGATCACAGAGTGGGGTAAAGGGCCAATCACAGCGGCCCTTTATCACATGATCAGCTGTGTCCAATCGCAGCTGATCACTGATTTAAACACAAGCCGGTTATCTGCTTTTCTTTCCTCATGCTGACAGCAGAAAAGAGAAAAAGAGATCTGATAACTGCCATGTGTTAAAGGGACATCAGCACTGATAATCAGGGCACTGATTGTCAGTGTCCTGATTATCAGTGCCCACCAGTGCTGCCAATCAGTGCCCATCAGTGCTGCCAATCAGTGCCTCCTAATCAGTAAAACCTATCAGTGCTGCTTATCAGTGTCCCCTATCAGTGCCCATCAGCACCACCTATCAGTACCCATCAGTGCCGCCTATCAATGCCCTTCAGTGTCGCCTATCAGAGCCCAACTGTGCCACTTATCAGTGCAGCCTCATCAGTGCCTCCTCATCAGTGCCTCCTCATCAGTGGCCATAAATGCCAGCTATCAGTGTCCATCAGTGCCGCTTGTGCTGCTTATCAGTGTCCCCTATCAGTGCCCATCAGCACCACCTAACCTATCAGTACCCATCAGTGCCCCCTATCAGTGCCGCCTATCAGTGCCCTTCAGTGTCGCCTATCAGAGCTCATCCGTGCCACCTATCAGTGCCCTTCAGTGTCGCCTATCAGAGCCCATCCGTGCCACCTATCAGTGCCCTTCAGTGTCGCCTATCAGAGCCCATCCGTGCCACCTATCAGTGCCCTTCAGTGTCGCCTATCAGAGCCCATCCGTGCCACCTATCAGTGCAGCCTCATCAGTGCCCATAAATGCCAGCTATCAGTGCCCATCAGTGCAGCCTCATCAGCGCCCGTCAGTGAAGGAGAAAAATTACCTGTTTGCAAAATTTTATAACAAACTATGAAAAATTTGTGGTCTATTTTCATTTGTTTAGCAGATATTAAAAACCCAGTGCTGATTAAATATCAACAAAAGTGTGTGAAAAACATGAGAAAAATCTCATTTGGGTACAGTGTTGCATAACCGCGCAATTGTCATTCAAAGTGTGAGAGCGCTGAAAGCTGAAGATTGGCCTGGGCAGGAAGGGGGTGAAAGTGCCCAGTAGGCAAGTGGGTAAAGAAGAATTCCAGATAAGGATATTTTATTCATTGTTACATTGATCCAGCTTGGACTATGCTGTCCATGTATCTATGCAAAAATATTCATACCTGGACTTCAGGTTTAAAGGCCAACGACGGGCAATTTTTTTCCCCATGCAGTGGGGCTGTCCCTGCAATGTATGGGTTAACTGCTCGTTTTGTCTAGGGGTGAACACAAAATGTCTCTCCCCCACATCCAGTAGTGGACTGTTCCTGACGCCTTCATGTCCAGATCAGGTCTAGGGGCACGATGACGTCAGGAACAGTCTACAACACAAGGCCGCTGGACCATGGAGGGGAGTCGCCAAAGAAACCAGTCTTGTGCTGGAAGGATGGGTGGATTAGGTGAGTATATCTTGGCTTTCCGAACCCCTTGACAAAAAGGGAGCATTTACCCCCCTGCAATGTGGGCCCGGAGTTCAGCTTTAACCACAGCAGGAAAAAGTCAGGTTGCCAACCTGGCTGTGGTTATGCGGCACAAAAGAGTACTTTTGCGCTTTCAGAATAGTAACATTTTTGTTCTTCAGTACCGACCAAAAAAAAAAAACATATATGAAGAGCTTTTTCTTTTTCAAAAGCAACTGATACATTTTTCAAATGCAAAAGAAGCCATTAAAAGTCAGGAAAGCAGCCCCAGAGCCGAGTCTCAAGTACCTGGTTACCATGGAGACTCATAAAACATGTCAAAAAAATCTTCTTGTTTATCTGCCACGATAAAGGCACAAAGAGAATCTCTTCAGTCGCCGGGCTTTGATTCCGAAATCGGGATAACGATCAGCTGCTGCCAAACACAGAGGAGGGCCAGAGGGACCCGGCTATGACGTAGGGGGGTGAAGTGAGGACGACGGGCAAAACTTTTTTTTAATTGAGGGGGTATTATAGAATTTTATATATATATATATATATATATATATATATATACAGTATCTCACAAAAGTGAGTACACCCCTCACATTTTAGTAAATATTTTATTATATATATTATTATATTATATATTATTATATGTTTTATCTTTTCATGTGACAACACTGAAGAAATGACACTTTGCTACAATGTAAAGTAGTGAGTGTACAGCTTGTATAACAGTGTAAATTTGCTGTCCCCTCAAAATAACTCAACACACAGCCATTAATGTCTAAACCGCTGGCAACAAAAGTGAGTACACCCCTAAGTGAAAATGTCCAAATTGGGCCCAAAATGTCAATATTTTCTGTGGCTTCCATTATTTTCCAGCACTGCCTTAACCCTCTTGGGCATGGAGTTCACCAGAGCTTCACAGGTTGCCACTGGAGTCCTCTTCCACTCCTCCATGATGACATCACAGAGCTGGTGGATGTTAGAGACCTTGTGCTCCTCCACCTTCCATTTGAGAATGCCCCACAGATGCTCAATAGGGTTTAGGTCTGGAGACATGCTTGGCCAGTCCATCACCTTTACCCTCGGCTTCCTTAGCAAGGCAGTGGTCATCTTGGAGGTGTGTTTGGGGTCGTTATCATGTTATCTTATATAATATATATATATATATATATATATATATATATATATATATATATATATATATATACATATATATATATATATATATATATATATATATATATATAATCTTTATCTTTATCATTGCATTTGGGACTAAAAAATTAAATTTTAAAAAATATTTCAATTCATATAAACCTAGTTTTAAAATCTAAAGCATTGCATAGGAATATGATTTATCTTTTTCAGCCAGCAGCAGGGGCCATGGAGAATTCTGCTATTTTACTGCTGTGCTGTGAACAGCTTGGTGTAATTTGATCTCCTGTTTACAGCTCCTGTCACTGGAGGTGGGAAAGCACCTACATCTGTCTGTAATTCATACAGACCTGTATAGATTCGCCAAGAGAGGCAGTCAGAAAACAGGGAAAAAAAATTGTCGCTGTCTTGGCACAATAGGTGAACTCCAGCTTTTAGTCTGGCACAGTTGTACCGGCTCCTCTCCTGCACTGTAAATGGCTTACAATAATTTTGCTGAACACTATGAGCTATTCACAATGTGCAATAGAAGCTGCAGCGGGTCAGATAGAGTCCGACTCATTTCCTGGCTGGATGATGCCCAGCATCACCTAGCTCCTTCAGTTCATTCATGGAGGTCTCAACATCACATGTGGGCATTACCTAGGGCAGCCTGAATGCAAATACACCCCGCCGGGGAATGTCCACTCTTCCAAAACTGACAACCACCCATCAACTCATTTTGATATTTGCATAACTCCTCCCAAAAGCCCGCCCACTGCTGGCATCAGAACTGAGGGCTCATGAGAAGAGTACTGAGGCAGGGCGCTGTGATAAGAGAAGTCACAACCTTTGCCTATGTAATGAGCCAATCTGGCTCTCCCCATGCACATACGTAAATGCAAACTACTTCAAAGATTTTCATATAGTAACACATGTTGACAGGTTTAATGATATTAGGTGACTCTTTATATAACCCCTTTTACAAATATAAAAAAAAAAAAAAAAAAGACCCCAGTTCCGCTTTACCAGCCGGTATCCTCAGGTCCTAAACTGTGGTGAGTAGAACACCCCTTCCTAGGGTGTTGGTTAGTTGTAGAGTATAAAAAGTAATAGTAGATAGTTATTAGTTATACCATTGAGGAACAAAACTTACCCAACATGCATGAACATGTAGGTGAGGAAACGCCAAGCTCTGGCCCGATGCCCCGGGTGGTAGACCAGCGGACTCTTCATGTACTCGGGGTGGTACGTCTGTAAAACCCACTTGTTCAGTTTGACCCCGTAACAGAGGAATACTATGATCTAGAGAGGAGAAGACAGCTTTGAGGACCATAGATGAAGAACAACAGACTATCAAACTCTTAGGATGGACATCATTGAGGTGACCTTATTTTTTTAATTAAAAATCATGTTATTCATCCTGTTCAGGTCCATCTGTTTTAGCCGAACGTTGACTATTTTCAAATGGCCAACCATATGACAACAGAGGTGTATTTCCTCACTTAGGGCACCTTCTCCTCTATCCTTCTTCCCTTTTCCCTCCTCCCCCCTCCCCTTCCCAACTTCTAACCCCCCATTAGATATCACCTTTGTTTTTACATGGCATCCTGGCCCTGTCCTCCCATACCCATGTTATTTCTATCTGTCCCTCTTGATAGACACTCTACATTGTCATTTGGTATGAGGTTGTGAAGTACTTTAGGCACAGTCTGTTCATGTTATTACATCAGAAGTTGACCTTTTGCGTTATGATATAAGGGCTCTTGGATTTCCATCCACCTGTTGGATATACACTCACTGGACACTTTATTAGGTACACCTTGCTAGTACCGGGTTGGACCCCCTTTTGCCTTCAAGCGGTGTTCCAGCCGTAAAAAGTTTTTAAAAGTCAGCAGCTACAAACACTGTAGCTGCTGACTTTTAATAAGAACACTTATCTGTCCAGGGCGCCCGCAATGTTCGCGCCCCCCCCCCCCCCCCCCCCTGAGGCCGATCCGTCCCTCGTATCGTGTGCCGGCGCCGCTATCCTCACTAAGGGAAACAGGCAGGCTGGATAGTCTTCAGATCTTCCCTGTTCCTGTTTAATACTTTCAAGTAATTCCTGTTGTGACCTTGGCTTGCCTCCTGACCTGCTCTCATCTCCTTTCCAGTGTTTGACCCTCCCGGCCTGGCTCATGGACTTTGCTATACTTGCACCTGCCTGATTACCAGTGTTTGACCCCTGGCTTGGCTTATCACTTACCTGTGATTGACCCTCAGCTGGCCTCCAATCTGCTCTCCTGTGTTCTACCCTCAGCCAGGCTTTTACTAGTGTCCGGATTACTCCTTGTCGTTTTCTCAAGCAAAGTCTGCAAGTGATCATCAGCTCAAGCCTTCTCAACCTGCTGGCAACCCGTGCTTCTTTGAGCCCTATACCCCCTGTACCACCTTCAGGGGTATACTGCGCTTAGCCACAAGGGGAGCCTCTCTCAGCATCTTGGCCTCGGAAAAGAACGCTTGAACGTGGACTGGTATGGAACTCAGAAAAGCTAACTATTCATCACAGGCTACAGCTCCCAACTAGCCATTCCTTTTTATGTACACATGTTGGCCTACCGGCCGATACAGACTGTGCCCTGGTTCTCAAGGCTCTGATGAAGAGGTTATCCTCGAAACGCGTCAGCCGATTTTAAACGCTCACCTTAACATGGGCTTGTGCTACTTTTAACCTATTAATAATTTGATTGTTTTGCATATTTTGTTACCTGTTTGCATGATACGTAGTATTGGTATTATCTATTTGTTTTTATTTGATTACATATGAATAAATTATATACATTTTGATGTGAGCAATTGATCACGCGCCCTCCATCCATCCTTCTCCATATAGTCTTACTCTGACCACCCCGGGGTCAGTTTGGGCAGCGGGACACGCAACACCATCTCTTTCAGTTCCTCTACAGCTTACAATACTACCATTCCAGACCTAATACACCCTCACAAGCGCAGGAGTAATCTTTCCTTGTCCACATTTTGAAACAGGCAGTGGAGCCTTGCGGCTTCACTGCCTGTTTCCTACTGCGCATGCGCGAGTCCCCCCGGCGATTTGTGAATGGGCCGGCTGTCTTCTGTGACACACACAGGTCCCAGAAGACACCGCGCCCAAATTTCCTAGAAAACAATGCGAGGAGGAGAAGAATGAAGATCACCGCGGAATAGGAAGTGGCAGATTAGGACGATCTACCTAGCAACAGGCATTTCTGGTAATTAAAAACTTTTTTTTTTATGTTTTTTAATGTATTTTAAGGCCTCATGCACACAAGACGCTGTTAAACGCACGTTCAGAGGCAGTTGGACACTTTTTTAAACTGCCCCTGAACTCATTCAATGTTATCCTATGTGTCCATGTACACAGTCTCGTTTTTTGGCGTTTTTAGGCAGTTGTGTTTAACCTCGTTTTTCCAGAAGCAAAAAAATGGGTTCAGACGCAAAAGTTTTCCACGTTCAGACGCCAAACGTGGCTAAACACTGCTAAATGCCGGTACCCGCGTTTACCTGCGTTTGCGTTTATAAGTGTTTTTTAAGGAACCCTATTTTTTGGACCAGAAAACACAGATATATGATGGTAAACTGCAGCAGAGAATGACATTTTGAGACCCCGACTTTGGGGCCTCATATCTGTAAACTGTACCCAAATTTGGTGTGCTAACACAGTGGAACTAGCACTACAACATGTCCAAATTTGGGGTTCCTAGCACCAAGGGGCCCCGTGATACAGGGCCCCAAAGTTGGGTCGCAAAATGTCAAGCACTTTTCTGCAGCAGAGAATGACATTTTGTGACCAAACTTTGGGGCCCCATATCTCGGGGGCCACTTGGTGCTAGGAACCCCAAATTTGTTTGTAGTGCTAGTTCCACAAATGTGGGGTTCCTAGCACTAAGTGGCCCTGAGATATGGGGCCCCAAATTCAGGTCGGAAATTGTCATTCTCTGCTGTAGAAGTGCTTGACATTTTGCAACCCGAATTTGGGGCACAAAATCTCTGGGCCACTTGGTGCCATGAACCCCAAATTTGGATATGTTGTAGTGCTAGTTCGACTGTGTTAGCACACCAAATTTGGGGTTCCTAGCACCAAGTGACCTCGAGATACGGGGCCCCAAAATTGGGTCGCAAAATGTCATTCTCTGCTCTGCAGACGCTTCTAGACGCAAACGCGGTAAAACGCGGCTAAACGCGGCATGCAAACGTGGGCGTTTCTAAACACTGGTTTCAGCTTTTAAAAACGTGTTCAGAAGAGTTTGCACCAGTGTCTCGTGTGCATGAAGCCTGAGGAGCGTTTTTATGTTTTTTTTTTTTTTTTTTTTTTTTTTAGGGTGGACCTCCACTTTCAGAATTGCCTTCATTCTTCATGGCATAAATTCAACAAGGTGTTGGAAACATTCCTCAGAGATTTTTGCCCATATTGACATGATCTCATCACACAGTTGCTGCAGATTTGTCAGCTGCTCATCCATGATGCAAATCTCCCGTTCCACCACATCCCAAAGGTGCTTTATTGGATGGGATCTGGTAAATGTGGAGGTCATTGGAGTACAGTCATATTCAAGAAACCAGTGGTGAGATGATTTGAGCTTTGTGACATGGTACATTATCCTGCTGCAGCCATCAGAAGATGGGGACACTGTAGTGTTAAAAAGGATGGACATGGTCAGCAACAATACTCAGGTAGGCCGTGTGGTTTAAAGGATGCTCAATTGGTACTAAGGGGCCCAAAGTGTGCCAAAAAAGAATCCCCCACACCATTACACCACCACCAGCCTGAACCGTTGATACAAGGCAGGATGGATCCATGATTTTATGTTGTTTATTGTTTATTTATTATTATAAGTTGTATATTTTGACCCCACCATCTGAATGTTGCAGCTGAAATCGAGACTTAGTTCCCTGTTCTTAGCTGACAGGAGTGGCACCTGGTGTGGTTTTCTGCTGCTGTAGCCCATCTGCTTCAAGGTTTGATGTGTTATGTGGTGTATGGTTTGGTGTTCTGCATACCTTGGTTGTAAGGAGTGGTTATTTGAGTTACTGTTGCCTTTCTATCATCTCAAACCAGTCTGCCCATTCTCCTTGGATCTCTGATATCAAAGGAATTTTCATCCCCACAACTTCCGCTCACTGGATATTTTCTCTTTTTTGGACCATTCTCTGTTAACCCGAGAGATGGTTGTGTGTGAAAATCCCAGTAGATCAGCAGTTTTTGAAATCCTCAAATCAGCCCGTCTGGCACCAACAACCATGCCACCTTCAAAGTCACTTAAATCCCCTTTCTTCTTCATTCTGATGCTCCGTTTTAACTTCAGCAAGTCACCTTCACCACATCTAGATGCCTAAATGCATTGAGTTGCTGCCATGTGATTGGCGGATTAGCAATTTGTTTTACCAAGCAATTGAACAGGTGTACCTAATAAAAAGTGGCCGATGAGTGTATAAATGATTGTTATGTGGCCATGCTCTCCTTCATATGCACCAAGCACATCAATTTATGTACTTGTAGAAAGGTGCAGTTAGGTATTTTGCAACTAGGTGGCTCTGTACCAGAATAGTGTTTGGTTATAGTAAGTAGGGTCATCAGGTGCTAGGCCCCTTTTAGGTAGAGCCCTCCTGCAGTGATGTCATGGGTGAGTCAGTGTCCTGTTATAAGCCATGTTGGGAGGAGTCCTAGTAGCACTTGGGGCATGGGAACTAAACACCCCAGAGATATGTGGATATAACCAGAATGTGTAGGCCATGGATAGAGCCGGAGGCCAGGAGCAGTAAACCTGCACAAAGGAAGAGCTGGCTGTAGTCTTTCTGTCCCTTATGAAGGTGGGGGCTAGGGCGGATTGCAAAAGGCCTTTCAGGCCAGGCCAAGAGTTCCCTGTGTAAGGCTGCTTCCCTGGAGGGTCCCAGGAGAAGAGACTACAGAGAGCACAGTCCTGTGAGCCTAACATCAATTGTATGCAAGCTCTTGGAGGGGATGATAAGGGACTATATACAAGATTTTAGTAATAAGAATGATATCATTAGCAGTAATCAGCATGGATTCATGAAGAATCGTTCTTGCCAAACCAATCTATTAACCTTCTATGAGGAGGTGAGTTGCCATCTAGATAAAGGAAGGCCCGTAGACGTGGTGTATCTGGATTTTGCATTTGACACAGTTCCCCATAAACATTTACTGTACAAAATAAGGTCCATTGGCATGGACCATATGGTGAGTACATGGATTGAAAACTGGCTACAGGGGCGTGTTCAGAGGGTGGTGATAAATGGGGAGTACTCGGAATGGTCAGGGGTGGGTAGTGGGGTTCCCCGGGGTTCTGTGCTGGGACCAATCCTATTTAATTTGTTCATAAACGACCTGGAGGATGGGGTAAACAGTTCAATCTCTGTATTTGCAGATTTTGATACTAAGCTAAGCAGAACAATAACTTCTCCGCAGGATGTGGAAATCTTGCAAAAAGATCTGAACAAATTAATGGGGTGGGCGACTACATGGCACATGAGGTTCAATGTAGAAAAATGTAAAATAATGCATTTGGGTGGCAAAAATATGAATGCAATCTATACACTGGGGGGAGAACCTCTGGGGGAATCTAGGATGGAAAAGGACCTGGGGGTCCTAGTAGATGATAGGCTCAGCAATGGCATGCAATGCCAAGCTGCTGCTAACAAAGCAAACAGAATATTGGCATGCATTAAAAAAGGGGATCAACTCCAGAAATAAAACGATAATTCTCCCGCTCTACAAGACTCTGGTCCGGCCGCACCTGGAGTATGCTGTCCAGTTCTGGGCACCAGTCCTCAGGAAGGATGTACTGGAAATGGAGCGAGTACAAAGAAGGGCAAGAAAGCTAATAAAGATTGTGGAGGACATTAGTTATGAATAAAGGTTGGGAGCACTGAACTTATTCTCTCTGGAGAAGAGACGATATGATTTAAATTTACAAATATCATATTGGTGACCCCACAATAGGGATAAAACTTTTTTGCGGAAGAGAGTTTAACAAGACACGTGGCCACTCATTAAAATTAGAAAAGAGTTTTAACCTTAAACTACGTAGAGGGTTCTTTACTGTAGGAGCGTCAAGGATGAGGAATTCCCTTCCACAGGCGGTGGTCTCAGCGGGGAGCATCGATAGTTTAAAAAAACTATTAGATAAGCACCTGAACGACCACAACATACAGGGATATACAATGTAATACTGACGTATAATCACACACATAGGTTGGACTTGATGGACTTGAGTCTTATTTCAACCTCACCTACTATGTAACTATGTAACATTCTTCAAGAGCCTAACTCATAATGGAAGAAGGTAGGTAGTAAATTATAATCACCACATTGTTCCACTTCCAAGCCTTGGAAGGTTGTACTGATGCCCTGATATAAAAAGGAGGTTGGATTTGGTCACTTGCCTGAGTCAGGGTTACAGCTGCCATGAAGACGGGCGGTGGGCAAGGCCGATGTTGGTAGAAGTACCAGCGTCTCTCCATCTCCCCAGGCAAAATCTCGTAGGCCACATAGCGGACAAACCTCTTGTAGACACCCAGCCCATCCTGGTCAAGCAGAACATCACGGGGAAGAGCTCGCTGACCGCTGCTAATGGCTCTTCGGAAGCTGCTGGACCTCTTGCTGCTTATCTGTGGCAGAATTGGGAATAATTTTTTTTTTAAATACTTTATTGAAATTTACATAATTGTAACAAGCACAAGTACCATGGTTATTTACCAACCCACTTTCTTGCCATGCTATAACGGGAGAGAAGCCCAGACTGTGTGTGCTATATGTCCACATCCTAGAAAATCATGTACAACTATGAACAGAATATGGAGTCATAGATGAGAAACTGATTTTCTCTTCTATATGTCCACACAAAGTCCATAACTACATATTCTGTTCATAGTTGTACATTTCTTGCTACGCTATGCTGCTCCTATGTGCAGCCATTAACACTGCTGCAAACCAAAGGTGTGAAAAAAATGAACTGGAGTAAAACTCAAAAGAGAGTAAAAATAAATTAGAACATAAATAATTCCAAGGCGCTCAGTCTAGAGTTGGGTCATTGTTGCCTGAACAATTATCCTAGACCAGAGGTCTTCAAACGTACTAAACAAAGGGCCAGTTTACTGTTTAATAGGTTTTAGCGGGGCCAGGCTGTGGCCAGTGGGAGTAGAAAATGCCCCATCATTGGTGGGAGAAATAGTGTCCCATTGTTGTAATCAGTGAGAGGAATAGTGCCAATTGTTGATGTCAGTGGGAAAAATGGTGCCCCTTTGTTGGTGTCAATGTGAAATGGTGCCCCATTGTTGGGGTCAGTGGGAGAAAAGGTGCCCCTTTGTTGGTGTCAATGGGAGAAATGGTGCCCCTTTGTTGGTGTCAATGTGAGAAATGGTGCCCCATTGTTGGGGTCAGTGTGAGAAATGGTGCCCCATTGTTGGAGTCAGTGGGAGAAATGGTGCCCCTTTGTTGGTGTCTAAGAGAGAAATGGTGCTCCTTTGTTGGTGTCAATGGGAGGATAGTGCCACAAATACTTTTTTGCCCCACTGTACAGTCCTTGATACATGTTAAGGATGTATTTTTTTTCTTCTTCTTTTTTGGGTGCAACTTTTCGAAAGACCCATGGAAATGTGTGTCTTTGAGTATTTTAGTGCTGTGATGTCTTTTATGTTCAGTTTGCTACAATAACATTTTTTGAATCATCCTACTAGAGTGTGTGGCCATCCACTTCTTTTAGGAGTGCACACTGTTTATGTCAGAATTAAGTCACATGTCCTTGCACATCAGGACTGCATGTCCCATCATGCTTTGTATGCCAAGCGCATAGTGCCCTGTGTGCTTCTGAGCTTTGAGTTTCCTATTTATGTCGATTTGTTGTTTGCATGGAACATTGGCACACAGGCATACCTCCCAACATTTTGAGATGGGAATGAGGGACACCTACCAGCAAACGTATGTAGACATGGGACACGCCCCCTGCCACACCCCCTTAAAGGAGAATTAACCCAAGAAAAAGGTTCATTAAATTCACAAGGGCTTTTTTTTACCACTACTATTCCTTTATATTGGCTTTTAAAATGTACAAATGCAGCCATTTAGAATTTGGAAAAAAGGTTTAGCACTGGGAAACACTTTTTTAAAGATAAAAAGTACATTTTATATACATCTATATAGATCAGACCAAAATGAGGGACAAATCAGGAGGAATGAGGGACAGAGGGACATTGCTCCAAATCAGGGACAGTCCCTCGAAATCAGGGAGAGTTGGGAGCTATGCACAGGAATGTAGCCTTGGCAGGGAGCGTGCACATACAGGTGGCTACGCTGGGGCTCCAGGTGTTCCTGCAAGGCAGTGTTGCCACCCTATAGACAGAAATCAGGTCAAGAGAGAGATTTTAATGCTGAATTTGAGGAAACGACATACTGCAATGGAAAACCAAACTGAAAGAAATATAGGAAGTCTGTTACAATATCTCTTGTTGCAGGGGGGAGGATTTAGTAAGGCAGGGTTCACATATCTGCGAATTGGATGCAGATTTACCGGAATCCAGTTCGCATGACATGCGAGTGTGACCGGCTCCCAATGGAGCCGGTACACATAGGTCCCTGAAAGGGTCCTGTGCGTGTTTGGGTCCAATTCAGGTGCAAATTCAGGCAAAAATTCAGACCTGATTTGCACCTGAACCAGTGAACAGGAACGCACCCGACCCCATGCTGGGAACCGCGGCCGCACATATGTGAACCCGGCCTCACATCTCAAATGTTAAATACATTTTTTTTAAAAATGCAAGTTTATTTCAACGCCATATTTATATTTAGGAACTGAACATTTTGATTCGAAAAAGACAATAAGATACAAACACACAGTAAGGCTCCATGCACACTAGAGCTCATAAACGGCCGTTTTTTTGGAGTTTGGGCGTTTTTTTTAATAGCCCATAAACTCCACTCTATGTTATCCTATGTGTCCATGCACACATGGACGTTTTTGAACATTTATCAGCAGTGGAGTTTATGGGCTGTTTTCTGAACGTCATAAAATCGCGTTCAGGAGTCGTTTTTCTGACCACAAAAAAGCCAAATGCTCGTAAACGCTGATAAACGTCGATAAATGCTCAAAAATGTGGCTCACCAGCGTTTTTTTTACGTTTTTGATCCATTGAAAAGAAAATTTTTTTTTTTAAACGCTAACGTGGAAAAACGCTAAAAAACGCTAATAAACACTATTGCAAAAACGTTAAAAAACGTTGAAAGACTCACTCCAAAGCTTCTGGCGTTGTTATAACCTTACTTTAACGTCCAGTGTGCATTGAGCCTAAGACACGCGAACTTATGCCTTTTGTTTTTACTGCACAGTTCACCGCAGAATTAGCTCAAAGGCGGAATTACGTTTTAATGGAAAAAAATTACGTTTACGTTTTAATGGAAAAAAATTTCCACTGGGTTAGTGTTATTTCCCCATTCCATCCAGACAGCTAAACACCGCTTTATCATTTAATCCAGAGCAACGGGAACTAGATTGACAGGTGACACGCTGTCCGTCCTGAAAAGAGCGAGATATAGAAAAAAGCAATCTGTATTCAACTCTCCAGAGAAATACATTCTATCGCCTGGAATTTCAACCAGTGTTTGTGATGGAAAATTAAAAGAATAAAATAAACTACGTTGACTGTGTTAAAGGAGAGTTGTTAAAAACAATGTGCTGCCTGTGCTTTGGTTTTCTTACAAGGTTATTCATTTGGTGATAAAGGGAGAGTACAGAGTATTTTGCTAAACTCTTTTGCCCCGTACACATGATCGGATTTTCCGACGGGAAATGTTGGATGTGAGCTTGTTGGCAGTAAGTCCGACCGTGTGTATGCTCCATCAGACATTTGTTGTCGGACTTTCTGCCAACAAATGTTGGCTAGCATGTTCTCAAATTTTCCGCCAACAAATGTTTGTTGTCGGATTTTCCGATCGTCTGTACGCAAGTCCATCGGACAAAAGTCCAAAGTACAAACACGCATGCTCGGAAGCAGAAGCGGTCGGTCTTGTAAACTAAGGTTCATAATGGAGAATTAACATTCGTGATGCTGTAAATTATGAAATCTCTAAATACAGCACACAATTCTCTTCTTCTATAACCACTAGCTGCCCGCCCACTGTCATATGACGGTGGGACGAGGCAGCTCTCGTTCTGGGCAGACGTCATATGACGTGATCGCCTTCTCGAGCCACTAGGGGGCATGCGCGCCGGTGGCGGCATGCGCGCGCGCCCGCCACGTCACTGGGGACCCGATGCTCTCTAGGGACTCTCCCTCTTCATTGGCTGAGACAGCAGCGGGAGCCATTGCTGTCAATCACAGCCAGTGAGCCAATGAAAAGAGAGAGGGGGCAGCACCGAACGATGGCTCTGTATGTGAATGGACATGCAGAGCAAAGGCTTGGGAGTAAGCCTGCTTGGGTGCCCCCATAGCAAGCTGCTTGCTTTGGGGCACTAGGCAGGAGGGAGGGGCCAGGAGCACCACTGGGAGACCCAAGCAAAACCATTACACAGAGCAGGTAAGTCTAAAATGTTTTTTTTATTTTAAAAAATATAAAAAGTTTACTTTAATATCACTTTAACCTTAAATTGCGTAAAAGGGTCTTTACTGTCAGAGCTGTCAGGATGTGGAACTCCCTTCCACATTTGGTGGTGTCAGCAGGGAGTGTCAATAATGAAAAAAAAATCTTAGTAAACACAATATACAGGGATATGGGAAATGGTATTGACATAAACACACATAGGTTGAACTGGATGGACTGACATCTTTAGTCAACCTTATCAGCTTTGTAACTATTAGGCATGTGCTTTTCGTTTCATTACGTATCGAAATGTGGTTATTCTGAGATTCAGATGTATCCAAATTTCTGAATCACATAAGTAACGAATCAAGAAATCCTAAATACATTATAACGGAACAAAATAACGTAACAAAATAACAGATTCTAAAAATTCAAAAATGAATTTGAATTAAAAAAATTTGAAAATGAATTTGAATCTATTCTTTTCTATTCTTATCATTATCCTTTTTTTTTCACTTTTATACCTTACTGTATTTAGTGCAATATGTTACCATTTCGTAATCATTTTCAAATTCGAAAATATTTAATTTTTATACCTTACTGTATTTATTGTAATATCTTTCCATTTCAAATTCATTTTCAAATTCGAAAATGAATTTTAATTCAAAAATGAATTCGAAATGGAAACGTATTGCAGTAAATACAGTATGGTATAAAAGTGAAATAAAATAATAATAATAATAATAATAGAAAAGAATAGAATAAAAAATTTAATAATTAGAATAGAATGAATATAACCGTCTTCCAAAATTCGAATCAATTTGAAAATACATAAATAAACTCCACTTTCGTGAGGAAAAAAAATGTATAAAAAAATAATATAGCGCATATAATTGCGACACTAATCATATTGTGATTGAATGTTATTAAAAATTACCTTTCCTTATCAATCTGCAGCCACTGTAATTTTCTGAGAATACACTGCAATATGGCTACCTGGAGTTGTTCTGTACACGGACTGTGTACTGACCACTCCCCAGAAACATCATTTTCTGCTTGTGTGATTGGCTCACCAATTTTTCTGCCTAGTCTGCCTAAGGTACAAGTCAGATTTCAGGCATCACCTGCAACAAAAATTTCATTTTTGGAGAGATGCTTTCAATAGGAGCACATCTAAAGGGATGCAAGCCCTGCAAATTTCTTCATTAGTGCCCTGCAGCTGCACACCTGACAGTTAATTATGAAACAACTCCCATTAGACCCACTCAGTACAGAGGGACAGACAAACACACAGGGATTTCTTCAGAATAACAAAAGATAGGAATCTGCAACAAAGGTTGTTATAATCCTTGCAATATACAGAGATCACCCAGAGGGGAATGTTTTGTTTTTTTCTCAACAAAAGTGGAGTTCCGCTTCAACTAAATCTATATATACAGAACCAATTCTAAAAACGAATCATTCTAAAATAACGAATATGACAAAACAAAATTATTAACTTAAGGGACAGCAGTCATTTTTTCATCTTTCCATCTATTAAATCTTCTGCCCTTGTTGTTTTAACTTTGAATAGTAAAAATTTTTTTTTTCTGCCAGTAAATACCTTATACAGCTCACTTCCTGTTTCTTGTCTGGTCATTAGCCTAGGCTTATGACATCATGCACAGCTCTCTCTCTCTCTCTCTCACTCTTGTGAGAGTTTGCCAGGATGGAGGGGGGGGGGAGGGGGGGGAGTCATAAGAGGACCAATGAGAGCTGCAGAGCTGGAGGTGTGCCTCTGTGTGTCTGTGTAAATCCAGAAAGTGAACAGACAGCAGCTTCAGCTGCCCACAGTTAAAATGGCTGCAGCCAGACTCAGTGGAGGGAGATTTTAGCAGCATATTTGGCAAGTACAGAATCACAGTATATATAAAATAATATGCAAAGTGGTTGGAGGGAAGCTTCGGAAATGACAAAGATGTTTTTATTACAAATTATGTGAGCAGACTGCAGTTCCTCTTTAATAAACTAATGTTGATCACATCTCTAGTAACTATATAATTATTGGATTGTGAGGGGAAACCTGAACTTCTGGAAGAAGCCCTCACAAACATGGGGAAGACCTACAAACTCTACGTAGATAGTGCTCTGCTGGAATTGTATAACCCAGGACCACATTGCTGTGAAGAAACACTGCTAACCACCCAGCCCACAAACTTTTTTCATCAACAGGTCTATAGGAAAACTAACTTTCAGATGTACACTAACAATGTACATTGGTGATGTTTTTGGGTGCTACAATCACATTTTATTTCCTCCAGTTTTTAAACCCAATTCCTATATTTTTTTTTTACTTTATTTAAAATGTTTCCACATTCTTGACTCACCAGGTCCACCAGCTGTGGGTAGCAGATCTGCCCCTCCTCGTTACCCTGGGAGAGGGCAAATAACATCTCCAGTTTGGCGGGGTCCAGGGGCAGCTCATGGTTGTTCACCAGGGTGGTGAAGGTCTCTGCACATACGAATCCGGTGTTGTCTGGGTCGAGCTGTTGAGAGAAAGGGTTGATATCGTTATGCAGTACATGAGTATATTTACTGACTGTCAGAATATTTTCTGACTTCCCGGATAAGGTGCAAAGTTTTGAGCAGGCTGCAAGGATTAAACGTTATCAGTTTATTGGCATTAATCCATACCTCCCAACTTTTTGAGATGGGAATGAGGGACACCTATCAGCAAAAGTATGCAGGCATAGGGCACACCCCTTGCCATGCCCCCTTAAAGGAGAATTGTACAAAAAAAACAAGATTGGTTGAACCCACAAATGCTTTTTTTACCACTACTATTCCTTGATATTGGATTTTGGAATTTACAAATACAGCCATTTAGAAATCAGATGAAAGGTTTAGCACTGGAAAACACTTTTTGATAAATAAAAAGTGCATTTTATATACAACTATATAGATCAGACCAAAATGAGGGACAAATGAGGAGGAACGAGGGACAGAGGGACATTGCTCCAAATCAGGGACAGTCCCTCGATATCAGGGACAGTTGGGAGCTATGATTAATCTCCCAACAGTTCAATGCAAATACAATTAGTTCTGACCTCCAGCCTTCCCTTCAGTCTTGCACAGTTGTACAGGTTCCTCTCCTGGACTGAAATGACTTAAGCCTCGTACACACGACCAGGGGCGGACTGACCATTGAGCGATTAGGGCACTGCCCGAGGGCCCTGGGCCACTAAGGGGCCCCATCAGGGTTGCCAGCCTCAGTAAAACCAGGGACAGTATGTATAAATCTGTGTTTTTTTTACATCTGTCTGTGTATACTGTGTGTACATGTATGTGTATACTGTGTGATTGTATACTGTGTGTGTGTATACTGTGTGGCCCCATACTCTCTGATTGCCTGGGGGCCCCATAATCTCCTATTGCCCGGGGGCCCCATAATCTCCTATTGCCCGGGGGCCCCATGAGTTATCAGTCCGCCCCTGCACACGACCGGATTGTTGGCCAACAAGCATCAGACTTTTGTCTGAAGGGCGTGTGCCAGGAACTTGTCTTGCATACAAACGGTACACAATTGTCAGCCAACAAACACAAACGTAGTGACGTACTACATGGAATTTCAGCTTTTGAGCGCCACCCTTTGGGCCCCTTCTGCTAATGTCGTGTTTGGTGAGCATTGATTCCGAGTATGCGTGTTTGTACTTTGGACTTGTGTGTGACGGACTTGTGTACTGACCATACGAAAATCTGACAACAGACCGTTGCCTGACGAAAATTTACTAGCCTGTCATTCAACATTTTGTTGGCGGAAAGTTGGACAACAATTGTCTGATGGAGCGGACTAACGGTCGGATTTTAGGCAAATAGTCTGTCATCGCATAATTCCCTACCGAAAATCTGATCGTGTGTACGAGGCTTTAGCCTGGGTTCACACTGATGCGGTGCGGGAGACCGCATGTAATTCGCACAGGAACCAAAGCACAGTCCTGTGCAAATTACATGCAGCGTCTCTGGGGTATGATTTGAGCTATGGATTTGTATGGCTCAAATCGCAACGTATTTGCACCAAACTTGTACAGGACCCTTTTTTTTTAGCCACAAGGGTGTTCACGCTCATGCGATCCGATTCTGGAAATCGCATTGCGTTTTGCAAACCGATTGCAGAGTGTCGTTAAAGCAGATCTTCACTGCATCTGAGCACCAAAAACGCTATTTCATGCATTTTTAATATTCAAAGCAAACTTCCCCATCCATCCATGTCTCCACGCTTTATTTTGGTGACAAACCTCTTTGAAAATCAGCCTCCTAGCATTTCTGGCTGTGGCCATCTTGAGCATAGCTCCCAACTGTCCCTGATTTACCTGATTTGGAGCAATGTCCCTCTGTCCCTCTTTCCTCCTCATTTGTCCCTTGTTTTGGTCTCATCTATATAGATGTATATAAAATGCACTTTTTATCTTTCAAAAAGTGTTTCCCAGTGCTAAACCTTTCATCCAATTTATAAATTGCTGCATTTGTACATTTTAAAAGCCAATATAAAAGGAATAGTAGTGGTAAAACAAAGTCCTTGTGGATTTAATTTACATTTTTTTTTTTGGTTAATTCTCCTTTAAGGGGGTGTGGCAGGGGCGTGTCCTATGCCTACATACATTTGGTAGTAGGTGTCCCTCATTCACATCTCAAAATGTTGGGAGGTATGATCTTGAGTAAGGGCAAACAATTTAATGTAGCATTTACTTCCTGCCCTTAGCCTAAGTATGCATGCAGGAGGGTATGCTTAGCTGAGAACCCCTCCTCCTCTCCTGAATACTCCTGGGATGTATGACCTCATTTGACTAGGCAGGAAAACAGGAAGTAACTGAAGAAATGTAAAAAACAAGTAAATATGATATACTTTCCTATCTATTTAGCACACCTCCCAACTTTTTGAGATGGGAATGAGGGACACCTATCAGCAAAAGTATGCAGGCATAGGACACACCTCTTGCCACGCCCCCTTAAAGGAGAATTGTGCAAAAAAAACAAGATTGGTTAAACCCACAAGTGCTTTTTTTACTTCTACTATTACTTTATATTGGCTTTTGGAATTTACAAATGCAGCAATTTAGAAATCACATGAAAAGTTTAGCGCTGGAAAACACTTTTTGATAGATAAAAAGTGCATTTTTTATACAAGTATATAGATCAGACCAAAATCAGGGACAAATGAGGAGGAATGAGGGACGGAGGGACATTACTCTTAATCAGGGACAGTCCCTTGAAATCCAGGACAGTTGGGAGCTATGTTTTACTAATGCTACCAGGATAAGGATCAAAAATAATCATTCTTGATTGGGAGAGTGAAGGTCCATTTTAACTTAACATACATTCCGCAATCGGTTCGCATGAACGGATTGCGATTTTGATGCGGTGCGGAACCCGCAAACAAATTCGCTGTGAATTCGCACCGCATAGTGTGAACCGAGGCTTACTTAGATTTCACTGCACACTGTGAACTTCTCAAAATGTGCATTAGAAGCTGCAGCAAGTCAGAGAGAGCCCCGCCTCTTTTCCTGGCTGAAGGTCCTCCAGCAAAATAAGGGTGCTCAGCCTGTGGACTTTCAGCTATTGCAGAACTACAAGTCCCATCATGTCTTTGCTTTTAAATTTGTGGCAGTGTTGAATTGTAAGTCTGTTAAAGCGATGTTCCAGCCGCAAAAAAAACAAATTCAGAGTCAGCAGCTACAAACACTGTAGCTGCTGACTTTTAATAAGGACACTCACTTGTCCAGGGAGCCCGCGATGTCGGCCCCCCGATCTGTCTATCGGATCGGGTGCAGGCGCTGCCATTCCAACTAGGGGAACCGGCAGTGGAGCTTTGCAGCTTCACTGCCGGTTTCCAAATGCGCATGTGCGAGTCCGGCGGCGCTTTGTGAATGGCTAGCTTGTCTTCTGGGACACACACAGGTCCCAGAAGACGATCGGGGTGCTCGCCGAAGAAGAGGACGTGATGTCCTGGGCCGTGGCCCGGCGGAATCGGAAGTACACTTGTACTTCCAAAAAAGGTACTAAAATAAAAATCTTCAATATCCAAAAACGAGGGGTGGAGAGGTGGTCTTTCGTCTAAGACCACCTCTCAAAAGTGGGTGGAACTCCGCTTTAACTTGCTGCACATTTTCACTGGCAAGTTGTACACTCGCAGAGCACTTGAAGCACAAGTTCTAGTTGACACTTTTCCAATTTGTCTCAAATTTGTGTGGCGAGTCTCTAGCAAGAGCAAAGTTGCAGTGGTGAGTCTACAGCAAGAGCTCTGCAAGTCTACAGCATGGAAATTCAGCCACAGTGACCCCCTGTGGTGGGATGACTATTGCACAACATAACTGAACCAGAACTTGCAGCAGACTTGCAGAATGTTTGCAAAGAAAGTTGATCTGGAGTCATGCAGTGCGGACTTGCTGCAGTTGTGCAACAAACTTGTGAAGCCTGGCAAGTCTAGCAATAGCTTAGCAAGTCATTTTCAAACTTGCAGCACAATTGCTTGCTCTCTGGGTTCTAACTGTCAGCCTTGCATTGCCTCATTGGACTTAGTTCTGCAGCAGCTAAAGGGCCACAGGTTGAGCACCCACCATGCTCCTTCCTCCCCAGCCTGACAGTCCATGTCCCGTCCCATATCTCCATTCGATTTCAATTCTTTCAATCATGGAGGTTCAGCAATACATGTGGGCATTTTCTAGGGCAGTCTACATGCAAATACATATTTATATACATGCAAATACAGCCTTCCTGACACCGCTTACTCTTCCAGACTGACATCCACCCATCAAGGCTTTTTGATATTTGCATAACACCCTCCCCCCCAAGAACCAGCCAACTGTATCAGGGCTGAGGGCTCTTGAGAGTACTGAGGCAGGGTGCTGTCATGTTTTCAAGCTATATATTGTATACCCCACTGCTGACCCCTCCCACCCGCTGTGATCTGCCTTCATTGCATAGAGGAGCACAGAGACCCAGTGACGACAGCACTGGGTCTAAAATAAGGTATGTAATGAAAATAGAAAGATTGCATTTAAAAATGTAATTAGCATGTTGCTGAAGGGGAACCAGGGAAGGCTAAATATGAGCAGCAAAAACATTGTAAAGGCTGAAGGCTTTTCACCTGTATGTATTCTATGCATGGAGGTAAAAAACCTTCTGTGTGCAGCTCCCCCTACAGTCGCCCCCCCCCCCCCCCAATACTCACCTGAGCTCCATCTCAATCCAGCAATGTGCACAAGAGCCTCGGCTGTTCCAGGACGTCCTCTCCTCATTCCTCATTCTCCTCAGCCATCGCCTCCCACTGCTGTCAATCACAGCCAAGGAATCAATGAGAAGAAAATGAGAGGCTGGGCCGGGACATGGCCCCATGTCTCTTATGGCTGCATAGAGCAGGCTTGCTATTGGTGGCACTGGTCATTGGGGAGGAGCCAGGAGCGCCAGCAGGGGACCTGAGAAGAAGAGGGTCGAGGCTGCTCTGTGCAAAAGCACAGAGAAGGTAAGTATAACAGGTTTTTTTTTTGCTGAACCTTTAATATCACTTTCAGCTTTAACCATTAGCCTACCAGCGCACAAGGATTTACGTCAGCACAATGGCACGGCTGGGCAAATGGGCTTACAGGTACGTCCCCTTTAAGAAGCGGCAATGTGGGCGTGCGTGCACCCGCCGCATGCTCCATGACCGTGGACTCGATGTCTGCCGGGGGCCTGCGATCATGTCACGGAGCGGAAGAATAGGGAGATGCCTTTGTAAACAAGGCATTTCCCCGTTCTGCCTAGTGACATGACAGGGATCTACTGCTCCCTGTGATCGCTGTCATGTCAGTGGTAGCCCATCACCCCCCCCCCCACAGTTAGAATCACTCCCTAGGACACACTTAAGCCCTTGATTGCCCCCATATACAGTACAGTACAGCATTTTTATAGCACTGATCGTTGTATAAATGACACTGGTCCCAAAATAGTGTCAAAAGTGTCCGATGTGTCCGCCATAATGTCGCAGTCACGATAAAAATCGCAGATCGCCGCCATTACTAATAAAAATAAATTAATAATAAAAATGCCATAAATCTATCCCCTATTTTGTAGACGCGATAACTTTTGCACAAACCAATCAATATACGCTTATTGCGGGGTTTTTTTTTACCAAAAATATGTAGAAGAATACATATTGGCCTAAACTGCGAAAGAAATTTTTTTTTTTTTTTTTTTTTTATATTTTTTGGAGATATTTATTATAGCAAAAAGTAAAAAATATTGCTTTTTTTTCCAAATTGTTGCTATTTTTTTGTTTATAGCGCAAAAAATAAAAACAGGAGAGGTGATCAAATACCACCAAAAGAAAGCTCTATTTGTGGGGAAAAAAAGGACGTCAATTTTGTTTGGGTGCAACATAGCACGACCGCGCAATTGTCAGTTAAAGCGACGCGGTGCCGAATTGCAAAAAGTGCTCTGGTCAGGAAGGGGGTAAATCCTTCCGGAGCTGAAGTGGTTAAAGTGTATGTAGAGCAATCTTTTCATTTTTAAAATCTGGGATTTCCCATCACTTTCTGTCACTGTAGCAAATGTCACCAGGAAAATAGAGAGGGAACCTACCCTTTGGATATACAAGCAGCCATAAAAACTTGACAATTATATATGCTTTTATATACCATATTATATTTAAATCCAAAATTGTATTTATAATCATTTATTTTTGACTGAGTAGATAAACTTTGAACTGTGTCAGGTTTTATTTATTGCTTAATAATATTGTGCTGGTGAAGAGCGTTGGGTTAATCAATGTGTTCTATATAATCTTGTTTTTTACAAGGGAGTTATCTGGCAGCTCTTCTTTTCTAGGTCTCTGGTAAATGGTCCTTAGAGAAGCCTGAAGACGATGTAAATAAAGAACAGAAGCATGACTCCGCTAATAAAATCCGGAATAAAATGTTATTTTAATTCACCAGGAATATCCAATGCATTTCGGGGGTTTCAAGGGCCCCTCCTTTCCCTAGGACCATGAACAAATTAGATTCTGGTTGTATGAAGCTTATTTTCACTAGAGTTCGGCAGATTTGTTTGCTTAAGTTACCGCACCCGAATAAAAATTGGCTTCACACAACCTGAACCAGACACTGATTTGTTCATTGCCCTGAAGAAGCCCCTGAAACCTTGAAACGTGTTGTTTTTTTTCCGGTGAGTCTAATTAAAATCGTAATTTGAAATTTATAAGTGGAGTGGCACTTTTTATTCTCTACCTCGTCTGCAAGGTTTTTATTGCTGTCTGCTCCTGCGGTGAAAAATCTCTTCTGGTGACAGAAAGTGATTGGAAATCCAAAGTTTGTCATTGATTGTCAGGACCCTACTTAGATCACAGGTGCGTGTGCGCCAAAGTGAAGACCTGGCGCCATTGTCAATGCCTTGCATGGCCATGCTCGTCTACGCGGGAATGCGCACAGACGTATAGGGAATGTGCAAGGGTGCATTAGGAATGCCGACGCAGGGATGCTCACGCCCTCATCCAACACTGATGCCAAATCCCCTATTTTAAGGAGGACAGCAGCCCTCAGAGATTGCTGGTTGATCTTTGGCTCCTCACTGCTACTGTTTTCTGTGTTTCCTGTGCTCCATGAACTTCCCTTTACCGACCCGGCATGCTTCCGGACCCGTCTTCTGCCTGATTCCTGGTTCTAAACTTGGCCCTGCCTGCTCTGATCATCCATGTATGACCCTAGCCTGCCCTCCTGACCATTCTCTTGTCCTCCCGTCTGGCTCCCGTGTATGATCTTAGTACTGTCTTTATTACGCTCTTGCCATCTCGTCTGCTTGATCCTCCGTGTATGACCTCGGCCCTGGTGGTTGCCACATCATCCCTTTAATCCAGGACAAATATTAATTACACAGGTTCTGAGGATGATTTAATGCAGATAAGGCACCAAGTGAGTTTAATTACCACCTTAATCAGCCACAGAACCTGTGTAATTAATGTGTGTCCTGGATTAAAGGGATAAGGTGACATCCAGGGGCGGACTGACCATTGAGCCACTCGGGCACTGCCCGAGGGCCCTGGGCCACTAGGGGGCCCCATCAGGGTTGCCAGCCTCAGTAAAACCAGGGACAGTATGTATAAATCTGTGTTTTTTTTACAACTGTCTGTGTATACTGTGTGTACATGTATGTGTATACTGTGTGATTGTATACTGTGTAGCCCCATAATCTCTGATTGCCCGGGGGCCCCATAATCTCCTATTGCCCAGGGGCCTCATGAGTTATTAGTCCGCCCCTGGTGGCAGCCCTACCTGGTTCTGACTACATCACTTCAGTTCTGCTCTGGCTGCCTGACCTACCACGGGTACTACTTACCTCCTGCTGCTCTGGGGACCTGCCTCTCCACTTGCGGTTCCATTACTACAGTTGACTACCTGGATGACCTGTCCAGCAACCCTCCCTGTCCTCTCCTCCAGGAGTGCTTAAAGCTTAGCCATAAAGGAAGCCCTCTCATCACTTTGGCATCCAACCACCTACGTGACACTGATACAGGAATATAGGGTAAACTTTCAAATGTGAACACCTTTTCATATGACAACTGTCCAATTTGTCTGTTACAATTTTTTATTTTTACACTCTCCCTTTTATTTATTTTTTTATAACTTTTATTCCTAAGTGCCAGTTCACACAGGGGCAGCCCGACTTGCAGTGCGACTTTGCAAGGCGATCTGCACACGACTTCAGCGGCGGCTTGCAAAATGATTTCTGTATAGAAGTCAGTGCAAGTCGCCCTGAAGTCTTCTCAAAGTAGTACAGGAACCTTTTTCCCTTTTTACCTTGAGTCGCTCCTATTACCCTGTTTCCCCAAAAATAAGACCTAGCGTGATTGTTGGTGATGGCTGCAATATAAGCCCTACCCCCCAAATAAGCCCTAGTTAAAGTCCTTGTAGGTCTTATTTTCAGGGTAGGGCTTATTTTCGTGGGAAACAGGGTAGGGCTTATTTGGGGGGTAGGGCTTATATTGCAGCCATCACCGACAATCACGCTAGGTCTTATTTTCGGGGAAACAGGGTAGAATGGTTCCATAGTAGAGAACAGAGCGCGGCTTGTCAGGCGGCTATGTCGCCTGACAAGTCGCCCCTGTGTGAACCTGCACAAATACAAGGAATGTAAACATCCATTGTAATAGAAATAAGGATGACAGGTCCTCTTTATTGAGAGATCTGGGGTCAAAAAGAACCCAGATCTCTCATTTACCGTTAAAAGCAAAAAAAAATTAATTACATTTTGACTTTAATTTAAAAAAAAAAAAAAAATTCTGTCTATCTGCCTAAAGACCGGAAGTAACATTGAAGGCCGCTCCGGTCCTCCAAGGGCATAGAGCGGAGTGGGGGCCATCTTGCGCTCACTCGACTCCCTGTCTAACTAACAAATGGATCGTATCGTAGCCGGGTTTACCGACGGCTCTAGTAAATGCGGAAACGATCGGAAAGCGATGGGAGGGGGCACCTGTTCTGCGGCCCCTAAAAGTGATCCTGTTGCGGTTAGGGATGCACCGATACCATTTTTTTTACGAGTACCGATACTTTTTTTTTTTAGTACTTGCTGATACCAATTACCGCTACCTACCGCAACTGTTTTGTTTTCACTTCAGCTGTCAGCAATGATACAAAGCATTGAAACGTTATTTACAAATTAAATAAATAGATTTTTTTTTTAATTTTGCGCTTTTTAAATGTGAAATGTGTAAATATATGTTAATATATATGTGTAAACATATTCACTAACAAAGCAAACAAAAAAAAAAGTTTTAATTGTTTATCGTTATAAAACAGACGTGAAAAAAAAAAAAGCAGGAAAATAATTAAATAGAGGAGAATAGGGAGTTAATTAAGGCTGATTAGAGTAAATTAAGCATTTATAACGGGTTAAACAGAGGAACATTTGTTCATCCCTTTGAACTGCAGATGAAGAAACAGAAAGATTCAAAAAGAAACAATTTTTCTTTTTATTTTAGTGTTTCAGTGCTGAGCAATGTTGTTAATAAACATTGGCTGCTTTTTTTTTGACAGCTTCAATTACCGGACTTCTTTAACACTTAAGCTGTCAATAAGGGAGACCCCACTGACGGCTCAAAGAACCGAGCCTGAAAGTATCGGTTTCAGGCATTGGTGCACTTGCACGAGTACCGATACTTGTGCAAATACTAGTATCGGTGCAACCCTAGTTGTGATACACCACTGGAATCATTTTTAGACGATGCTGAATCGCCCACAGAAAAAATGATACAGCTAGCTTTTACATCAAAGTAATGACATATATATACTGTGGGCAGTCGGCAAGTGGTTAAGAAACAAAAACTGGAACAGGGCAAAAATGTCGTCCAATGCCCTTCTTTTTTTTTTTTGGCATTTATGCTTACAAGGCCTCTGATACATTCAGGACATTAGCACTTGTAGACACAAATATATCTTATAATACAAATAGCCCTCCTAAAATAATAATTTGACACAGAGTGGTTTAAAAGACATAATTTCTGTCTCCTGCCCATTCCGCTAGACAGTCTGGGTGTACAAGGCAATATTTTCATTCCAGCACTGATTTACGACTTAAAAAACAGCAGCCATAAAAGTTCTGGCAGATAAGTTTTGAGTTATGACATTTAATTTACAGCGCAAATGGTTTTGATTTTTAATAAAGCGGCGCTTTAGATTTAGGCTGACAAACCTTTAAAATACTACATTCATTTCCTGATACGTTAACTCGCAACAAGGCAAGACATATATTTTAATTTGGGGAATTGCAGCTTTTTTTTTACTTGGCAAAATACTGGTGTTTTTTTTTTGTTTTTTTTTTAACATCCATGGGTCGAATTATAACAATTTTCTAATGTCACGTACACACGACCGGACTTTCTGGCAAACTAAGTCCAACGGACTTTCGGCGGATTTCCGATGGACTTTCAGAACGAACAGACTTGGCCACACACGAACGGACTAAGTCCGGTCGAAAGTCAGTTCGTTTTGTACGTGATGACGTAAACGGGACAAAAAAAGGAAGTTCAATAGCCAGTAGCCAATAGCTTCCCTTGCGTCGTATTTGGTCCGTCGCACCAGCACACAGATGAACAGTTTTCCCGATTTTTAGTCCGTCAGACAGATTTTTAGTCCGTCGGACCAGCACACAGATGAACGGTTTTCCCGATTTTTAGTCCGTCGGACAGATTTGAAACATGTTCTATTTCTAGGTCCGTCGGATTTTTTTCCCCCAAAAACGATCGGACTAGCCCACACACGATCGGATTGTCCGACAGACTAATCCCTTCGGACCTAGTTTGCCGTAAAGTCCGGTCGTGTGTACGCGGCATAATGGTACAAAATGCCTGAAATTAAGAAAAATCAAGAACAGATCTGAACGTGGGACTTGTGACAATCCCTCTGGTCAAAGAAAACCCATAAAAAAAATGGTAACCTCCTTAAACCTTATTTAAACCAAAAAATAAAAATGTAGATGGAAAGCTGGCCATCTATGGCCATTCCCGTTCGAAAGGAGTCAATCTAATGATGGCTGATTGGCTGGCTGAACAAAAAGATAGCTTCCATCAAACATGCCACTAGTAGGTAGAGATGAGCAAACATTTGAAAACTTTGAAAAATATGCACATCTATTAAATTCAGAGTTTCCAAGTGTAAGTGCCATTGAAGTCAATAGAAATCTAAAAAAGAATAATAGGACAGGGGGTGCAACCGTCTAAGTGGAGATTTTTATTAACATGCAGGAAAAGGATAAAAACCAATATGCACTCACTTTATAAAAGACATGATAAGATACATCAACAATCCTGCGGGCATCTGCAGAGTTAGTCAGGGAAGCCTGCCGGTAATGGCTTTGGAACGCCCCTTTCTCAAGCTTATTGCCCTTATGAGTGACATCATCCCGCTTTCACTCCCACGTGTCTAATATTATCCAGCAACAGTTTCTGGCTCAGTGGTACTTCCACACTGGTTCTGTCAGCTTTCACACACCCAGTGAACTCTTCATTGCTTGGAAAAGCTTCCCTAGCAAACTCTGCAATACTTCCGGGCGTTACTCTGCAGTTTCCAGTCGTTATTCTGCCATTACCAGGCAGTTTCCCTGATGAACACATATGCCCACAGGATTGTTGATGTGCCTTATCATGACTTTATCAAGTCAGTGCATATTGGTTAGATGGTGGCGCCCCCTGTCCTATTCTTCTTCAGTACATGAGCACAGAGGATTCATCCAATACTCTGAACCAGGTGAGCTTCAGCAATCTACAAGAGTGACTTTCTCATATTAGACTATCCATATAGTGGACATATTACAATTATCTATTAAACCCACTCGTAATCTCTTTTATCCCACTTCCTTATCTGAGCTGGCCGCTCAGCTGTCGGCTAATTGTCAGCTCCCATCTCTCTCCACAGATACTCAGCTGTTGATGATCCTGCTCGTCAGTCCTGCCTACTTAAGCTGTCCAGTCCAGAGGATCTCTGCCTTAGTCTTGGTCACATCACAAGAAACTCCCGCGTTACAGTTTAAAGACTGGCTTTGCTGACATCCCTTCTGGCTCCAGATCCTGCTTGCTGTTCCACTACTTTGGTCCCTGACTTCTGGCTTGGCTGACTATCCGTTCCGGTTACTAAACTTTGGCTATGTTTTGACTAAGTTTGTTCTTTTTTGCTTTTATTATTAAATAAGTGTGATTTAACTGTACTTCTGTACCGGTCTGATGTCATGGTTTCTGACACCCACCCAGCTTTGCGTCATACTTTTTTTTTACTATTATAATAGAAATCTAAAGCTGACTCCAAAAAGTGCATTACAGAGAAGCAAATGAAAAAATGTACAGAATGGTTTGCGAAGCTCCAGGCAGAGATGGCAACATTTCGGGGCTGGGCAGGGCCCCTTCCTCAGGAATGTGTCTGACCCAACGAATTCCTAATGTCATTGTATAAAGGCATGGTTTGGGAGATGTTCATTATTTGGGTCACCTTTCCAGAGTGTTCTTTTTCCTCCTTGGCTTTGATATGTATTTAGAGTGTCTTTTCATTTGGGCCTGGCCTCAGCCTGAAGTGTGTGCTGTAGGCCCAAAAAACTTAAAGGAGTTGCAAAGGCAGAAGGTTTTTTTTTTATCTTAATGCATTCTATGCATTAAGATTAAAAAAACCTTCTGTGTGTAGCAGCCTCCCCAGCACCCCTAATTACTTACCTGAGCCCCTTCTCTCTCCAGCGATGTCCACGAGTGTCTTAGCCATCTGGGACTCTCCTCCTGATTGGCTGAGACACATCAGCGGTGCCACTGGCTCCCGCGGCTGTCAAACAAAGTCAGTTAGCCAATCAGGGGAGAGAGGGGGCGAGGCTCTGTATCTGAACGGACACATAGAGCTGTGACTCAGCTTGGCTGCCCCCATAGCAAGCTGCTTGCTGTGGGAGTGTTCGACAGGAGGGAGGGGCCAGGAGCAGTGAAGAGGGACCTGAGAACAGGAGGATCCGGGCTGCTCTGTGCAAAAGCAACTGCACAGAGGAGGTAAGTATA
This sequence comes from Aquarana catesbeiana, assembly GCF_042186555.1. NCBI lineage: Eukaryota > Metazoa > Chordata > Amphibia > Anura > Ranidae > Aquarana > Aquarana catesbeiana. Next base: position 78,742,800 of record NC_133329.1, on the reverse strand, counting down.
ACATGTTTGTTATTTTGTTTTTTTTTTATATGAGACTTTACAACTACTTTAACTTGGGGCTTGAGCGAATACATGAAGAAAGCTGGGCTGTAAATGGAATCTTACAAGTCAGGGGTCTCCAAACTTTCAAAACAAAGGGCCAGCTTACTGCCCTTCAAACTTTAAAGGGGTTTCCCATCATTGGTGTCAGTGAGAGGAATAGTGACTTGTATCAGTGGAAGAAATAGTGCCCAAGGGTCAGATAAAGGCAAGCAAAAGGCCACATCTGGCTTTTGAGCCCCAGTTTGGAGACTCCCATTCTAAATGAAGAATGTTGCAGAGGAGCTGGATAGAGGTGCCATCTAGTGAGAACATTGTAAGAAGGATTCACTGCCCACAGATCAAGGTATCTTTGACTGCCCTCAGAGGAGTCAAGAGACACACTGATTAGAGAAAAATCTACTGCCATTTAAGAAAGACTGTGACTGCTCTCAAAGGGCCTGAAATGTAGTATTTACCAAAAGGTTGCTCCCAAACAGTCTACTGCTACTGCTACTTTAGAGTACCTGTCCTCTTTTTGGGTCTTTTTTTGGGTATCCTGCACCCCTAATCCTTCTCTCCTGTTATTGACTTCAGCAATACATTGTAAAAAGACTAGTGCCCTGTACACACGAGCAGACTTTTTGACCGGACTGGTCCAACGGACCGAATCCGGCGGACAATCCGACCGTGTGTGGGCTTCATCGGACCTTCAGCGGGCTGTTTCTGTCGAAAATCTGACGGAATTTATATTTGGAACATGTTTCAAATCTTTACGTCGGAACTCAGCCGGACCCAGCTCCTATCGAGAAATCCACTCCGGGGGGCGTGGGGGCGTGGCTGTGATATGTAACGCATAGCGCTGGAAGCCACACTGAAGGAGAGGAGAATCGAGTACACGGAGGAACAAAGGGCAGTCAAGGGAGGGGTGAGATTGGAAGCTCGGCACCAGCACACCACGGGTCCGCCGTGACCGTTAGTTACATTTGGTATCCACTGAGTTTGAAGTTGATGTGAATCTGCACTTGATTTTGGCTGGTTTTTATCTTTTAAAATGTGAGTGTATTGACATAAGATTGCAGTGGTTTTAATAAATGTGTTATATTGGTTTACACTATTGGAGCACTTTATTTTTTTCATGTGGACCTCATTTATAACATTCACTGTGGGACATCGATTGATCCAATTACCCTGGAGTGTGGTAATTAAGCGATTACTGCCTTGCATGAGAGTGCTGGCAATTTAAATCGGTGAGTGTATTTCTTGAGGGAGTGGATTCACTGATCACGGGGATGAGGTGGAAGACACGCGGAGTCACCTATTCTTGCTCATCAAGATTTTAAACACTTTTTTTGGACACTTTTTTTATTTATATTTATATTTTGTCATGAATTTTTGGACTGATTTTTTGTCAAAATGTATGGACTTACATCTTGCACTATGGATTCGTTTATTCACAGCATGGAGTGAAGTGATTGCACATATTATTATTTCACCAGATGAACACATCCTTTTGAGTCATTGGTTTGTGGTAATATCAGATCTTCCGTTGGTGCACAGAGCACATTAAGAGGCTCACACCACTATTGTGTTAGAGACACCTTGACACTATATATGTTTAGAGCGCCTCTTATTTTATCCTATGTGTCTGTAGGAGGATTGTGCGAGTTGTTGACCTATAGGATTTAATATTCAGTGCGAGAAATCCGCTCGTCTGTATGCTAGTCCGATGGACGAAAAACGACGCTAGGGGAGCTATTGGCTACTGGCTATCAACTTCCTTATTTTAGTCCGGTCGTACGTCATCACATACGAATCCATCAGACTTCAGTGTGATCCTAAGAATCCTAAGAAGAAGTCGGTATGACGAAACATGTCGGAGGCGGGGCTGTACGGCAACCTAGCATCTGCGCATGACTTTTGACGTTCTGGGCTCTGTACTTGGTCGGCTGAGACTACCTCGTAGCGCTGAGAATCCACCGAGGAGAGGGGTTAGAAGCCATTATCAGCATCCCGGGTCCGCCATGACCATCTGTACACTGCTAATATCCATTGTACGGAATGTCCTGCTCATGCGTTTACTTTTTTGTCTAAATGTGAGTTTAATTAAAGGGTTTTTTTTTGCGTTTATCCAATAAATGGTTTTAAGCTATATTACGCTATTGGAGGCTTTTTCTCTTTTACATGATAATATCACTTCACCTGATGAAAAGCCTAGCCCGTTAAGGAGGTCCTTTTGTCTTTGATCCAACGTGCTCCAGCTCGTGTCACCCCTTGGGGGGGGGTCCTACACAAAGCCTGTGTGCCGCGCATGAGAATGCAAGGCATATATATTTGGTGAGTGCGGCTTCACTAGGGGGAATCACAATCTCTACCAGTGTGGTGAAGGCTTAGAAGCGTAGCGGTTGAAGATTTAATGCACATTTACCTCCTCAGTGGCACTGTGGCTTTCTCCATTTACTATTCACAGCCTGGACTTTATGAGTTTTTGAGTCTGGACTTTTGTATTTGTTTCACAGAATTTAATTATTCACTATTTGATAATATGGGACTCTAATTTATTTGTTCTATACAGTCACTTTAAATAGTCACTTTATGGTAATAGTTTGATTTCATGTTGATATTGTGCTTATGTGGTTTATTCACATTTTTTTTTTTTTTTGATTAATAGACCCTTGAATTTATTTTTCTCTTGAATTAAATAATAGATTTTGATACATAAATTCAGAGTATTTCAAATAAACAATTGATGTAAAGATAGGCTGATTACAAAGCCATCTTGTTGGTTTCCCTAGTAAAATACTCTATCATTAAATTCAATTATATACAGTTATATTTTTATATGATACTCATGTACAAATGTTAGTATGATTGTACAAATGCTATATTTTAACATCAATAAAAGCTTATTGTTTAAAAAAAAAAAGATTGGTTTATTCACTTTTAATCACTATTATTCAGGATACATTTAAGTTTGTATATTAGCGCCACTATTTCATTTATTTATTTTGGAATACTGTGATATTGATTTATTCTTTTCAAGTTGGCAGCTACAATTATTCATTTTCACATAAGCGCAGTGAAGGGTCACCAAGTTTTTTTGCGCAATACTTGATCACTCTATATAATAAACAATCTTTAGTGCCCTTACAATGTCACTCTTGAATCTGATTTTAGATCTTTTAACCATATTTTATTGGTCCTAACCAGGCTTAGATGATTTTGACAATGTTTAAAAAAGGTTCTATGAAATCAGTGCATAATAGGAAAAAAATGGTATGGAGAAAGTCACCCAGTTTCTCTGCACCACTCATAAGCAATAGTCTAGCCATGCCTAATATTAAATGCAGCAGTAATAATAGTGCAGAACGTCAGTGCTATATAAATACAGCTAAGAACAATACGGCTGTAGTTACGCCCTCGCATTTTATATAGTTTGCCTACCACATCTTTCCCAAAGGTCTTCCGTCCTTTTTTGTTCCATTATTTCACCTAACAGCTCTGCACTTTGTTTTTATTCAGAATCCAACAGACAGAATCCTTTCTTGAGTCCCGCTATACATATTTCTTGTGCCCTATTGAAACTCAGAGTTCAGATGATTATCCACCCACTCATTCCACCTTCATCTTTGCTGTGAAAAGATCTTGTATTCACATTAAGTCTATCAAGCTTCCCCTCTATACAATCTACACCCACATGGACATTCAGCAAAAACACTCTGTAATACTTCCTGTGCATTGTCACTCTGCCCATTACTTTAGTGACCTTATAATAATGTCATTGAATATACACACACAGTCACTGAGTCAGATCCTCTGTCACAAGGGTGAAACTACAGCTATTACAGAAAATGCGCTTGACCGAAGCAGCAATGCAGAAGGGGAAGGAAATTGTCAAGAATTTGGTTCCTTCATGACCTCCTGTGGTCACAAGAAGACAGCTGTCCGATTGGACACTGGCAACTCAAGTGACTTTGGTGGCCATCTTGGGTCAGGCACTGTCCATTTAAGGCTCCGGCTCCCAGGTTTATGTGAGTGGCTAGTGTAGGGTCCGGGATAGGTCATAGAGATAGAGAAAGGTTCCAGAGGAGAAGGGAGAGTGCAGGGAGCATGTCTACCTCGCTTCAGGAAGCCTCCCCCTTGGGTGTGGACCGGCCATGCCACATTCCGCTCCTCACTGCACACGCCTACCCACCAGGGCTAACTGTACTGTGCTGAACCTTTCTACAATATATTGCTCTTGCCTAATATGGACTCTGTGTTTCACACCACGCTGCATCTTGCTCACACAGAGGTATAGGGGTTCCAGCACTGTCTGACTACATGGTGGATAACACAGGTAGTTATAATTTTCAGCAGATAAATTTAGATTAAACAGTGTATAGATATGTAGCCACTCTGCCTTCTCCATTGTCCATTTAAATTTAGAGTTGGTAGGCTGTAATCAGCCCAATGCCGCGTACACACGGTCGGACTTTCCAAATGTTGGATGTGAGCCTTTTTGGCGGAAAGGCCGACCGTGTGTATGCTCCATCGAACATTTGTTGGCGGACTTTCCAACAAATGTTTGCTAGCAGGTTCTCAAATTTTCCGCCAACAAAATTTTGTTGTCGGACTTTCCGATCGTGTGTACACAAGTCCATCGCACAAAAGTTCACGCATGCTCAGAAGCAGAAGCGGTCGGTCTTGTAAAATAGCATTCGTAATGGAGAATTAACATTTGTGACGTGACAAATTAGGAAATCTCCAAATGCAGCGCACAATTCTCTTCTTCTTTTTTTTATGGGATAATAATGAAGCTGCTTTGCTGGTGATACTGATGGAGTTATTGCAAACGAATTTTCAAAGGCTTTTTTTTCAAGTGATATCAAGAATAATAATAATAATAGCGCTAAATGAAAAATGCAAAAAGAAAAGCACAAATCAACACTCACCAAACTTCTACTAACATGAAATTAGCAGAAGGAGCCCAAAAGGTGGCGCTAAAGGGCTGAAAAACCACGTAATACGTCTAGTACGTCACTACGTTCGCAATTGTTAGCCAACATTTGTGTGACCGTGTGTATGCAAGACAAGTTGGAGCCAACAACCTTCGAACAAAATTCCACGGTTTTGTTGGCGGAAAGTCCGCTCGTGTGTATGGGGCATAAGCCTGCTATAGATAGTTCAGCTTTCTTAGGTATCTCCTAGGCTCTGATTATTGCTTGCTTCTGCCTGCTGCTGGTGTCCCTGGCAATATTGTGGGAGGCTGAACTTTATATCTCCCTGGCTAATCACTAGGAAGTTTATTGCCAAAGGTGCATCCTGGGAAGAGTGTAAACATTCGGGAATGACCTTGGGAAGTCATTCTTCTCCTGGGTCTCTTGTCTAAAGGAACCTTCAATGCAATACTCCCAACGCACACATCACATGCCTGATGAAGGGTCCTGCGTGGCTCCGAAACTTCGCATCTATTTATTTTTTTGATACTATGTGATTAAAATTTTGGACCCAATTTTGGAGATCCTAGTGTGCTGGTGACACTTCCTTCTCTTGTCTAAAGGAGGGACGTAGATGGCTGTCTGATCCTCTTAGGCTTGTTGCCCAGGGAAGGTGATTGTGTGATGGGACTGAGTGCTAGGTCCAAGGCCCAGTATGATGAACAAGGAGGTCAAGTACCCCCTAACTGGGGTACTTGAAATTTTGAGCAGAAGCTTAGTCTGCAATTGAAGTGTGGTGGCTTCTCCCCAAGGAATTGGTAGCTAATTGATTCAGTATTTGGCAGCCAGAAGCTGAATTCACAGGGTGCCAAGTTGGCTTAAAGGTCCTCTATTGTTAAAGGCTGTAAGTACTTTTTGTCCCTGTTCGGGGGTCTGCCACATCCATGGGTGTTTCCTGTGGCCTTACCAGGAGTCTGTGTGCACATATCTTCTCTGGGTCAATGTCCAACTCCTTGTTTGCTGTGAAAAAGTAACTGCCCCTAAGGTTCCTCATATGCATCTCAGAGGGTGCTACGCTTAGTTTGGGAAATGCTATGCAATTATTTTGAAATCTTATCCTGTATCACTACAGACATAGTCTTCGAGACAGAAATTAGAGAGGCATGGGGGAGCTTAATGTTTTTTGCTATAGGGCTTCATTACACATGGCTACAGCCCTGCTCTGTCAGGTTTTTATTGCTGCCTTGCCCCCACTTGACACCAAGTCAGAAATTGACGAGAAATCCAAACTTTTAGAGCTGTGGCCAAAACAAGAAAAGAGGGAAAATCTTCTAGAGGGGGACACATGTTCCAGTGGCAACTGTCTAAGTAGAGAAATCCCCTCAATTTCAAGAGATTTCCTCTCACTTTCTGCTGCATCTCAGGGACAAGACATGAAGGGAAATCCCCACAATGGGACAAGGACATCACCTCTGTCAGGTTTGTATAGCTGTTTGAGTCCCTGCTGCAGAAAATGTACCTTTTATTGTACAGGTGAGTCAGAAAGTGATGAAAAACCCAAATTTTAGATCTGTCACTAACACAAGAAAAGAGGGAAGATCTCCCAACTAGACATGTGTGATTCGTTTCATTTACGAATCGAAATTTGGATGAAATTTTTGTTGTTCGTAGAATCAGGTGTAATGGAATTTCTGAATCACTATAGTAACCAATTTCAATTAATCCAAAATGAATTACACCAAAATGAAATAACCTAACAAAATAACGAATTATCTTAATTTGAAAACGCTGTTTAATTTGAATTTGAAAATAAATTTGAATTTGAATTTGAAAATGAATTTGAAAATGAATTTGAATTTGAAATGGAAACATATTGCAATAAATACAGTAAGGTATAAAAATGAAATAAGATGATGATTCCTACTTAGGCTGCATTATAGAAAAGAATAGAAAAAATAGAATAGCATAAAAAAAAATAGAATAGAATTGAAAGAAAAAGAATAGCATAAAATAGAACAGAATAGAAAAGAATAGAATAGAAAAGAATACAATAAAACAGAACACAATGGAAAATATAGAAAAGAATAGAATAAAATAGAACAAATAAAGCCATCTTATGAAATTCTAATCAATTTGAAAATAACAAATAGACTAACTGAATCCAAATAGACGAAACGAATCCAAACATACGAAACAAATTCCGAAAATGAATAATTTTAACATAACGAATATGATGAGACAAAATTATTAACTTGACAAACTAATTTGAAACTAAACTAAACAAGTTTTTCTATCGTGCACATCTCTACTTCCAACAGGGACGCATGTTGGTGACAACGGTCTAAGAGAAGAATTCCCCTCATTTTGGAGAAATTTCATCTCACTTCCTGTTAATCTCAGGGACACAGACAGCAAAAAACGACGAGTTCCCTACTTTATTCAAAATGTTTTTGTTTTGTTTTTTAATTTTTGTTTCTGTATGGCTTATTGTTTCTTTCTTTTTTTTTTTTTTTTTTTTTTTATAACAGTGTGCACAATGGGTTTTGTTTACCGATGCAAATAGCTCATTCACCCACCTTCCAATTTGTCAAATGTTATAGACCGTTTTCATGGTATTTTGTTGAAATACGCCCCATTTGTAAAGAGATCTACATGAACTTTTGAGGACAAAAAGGTTCATCTGGTTAGCACAGTGGCAAATATATTTACTTGCACTATAGCGGGTTCTTCTACCTCTATCCAACTCTATCCAACTCCATTGGGTTTTTTTGAGGTTACTAAAAATGCCCCATTGCTATAATGAATAGGTAGGAATATGTTGCAAACAAACCTCAATTTTCAGCAATCAAATTTTCTTTTTTGAAGAACCTGATGAAGGAACCCCTGGAGGTTCCGAAACGTTGCATTTCTCTGTATGACATGCTGAGCAAACTTCAATAAATGTGATAACTTCAATATATGTGATTGCAGAAGATTGAGGTGTGCTGCCAACATATTCTTACCCTAATTGGCGCCATCCACCAGTTGCTCCAGCCACTCAAATTTGAGGGTGAATGCCTGCTCAGTGTGCGATAGAGATATTTTTATGACTTTTTTTTAAAAAAACACTGCAGAATTTTCCAGTACATTGCTAGTCTTTTAATCCTCTAGAAATATTGCATACAATGGTTGGTGAACCAAATACAGTCACAGGATGCCTAGTTGGAGTACAAATCGCCGTATGTCTCTTTATAAATAGGACTCCCAGGAAATTCTTTTAGCAATCAGTATCATTAAAAAAAATAAAAAGAACATCAGGCTCCTATCCCTCTTTTTGCATACCAAATCAGGTCCATAGACTTTGCTAATGAGGGCTAACAACCATGAGGGATTAAAGTAATGATTTGCCTGGATCCGAAATATAAGTCATTTTTTAACTTTTTAACCTTTCTCTGCTTATTTACTCATCCACTATGCACTTTCTACTTACTGTAAAAAAAAAAAAACAACTCTAGTCACAACTTGGATCAAGGTTTCTCCACCAGGGTTCCTCCAGGGGTTGCTCAGGGTTCCTTGACCAACGAGCAATTTCTGCCTCTCAGATAAGTTCCCACTGACACTATTGATATATTTAGCTATCTGTAAGCAGGGACGTATCTGGCGAGAGGCAAACAAGGCTTTGGCCTTGGGCGGCATTTTTTAGGAGGGTGGCAGATCCGCCCCCAGGAGACCGTGCTATAGCCGAATGACTGCTACTGCGTCCTTCAGACACAGCTGATCACAGATTGGAGTAAAGAGCCAATCACAGCAGCACTTTACCACGTGATCAGCTGTGTCCAATCACAGCTGATCTTGATCTAAACACAATTGCAACTTATCGGAATTCTTTTCCTCAGGCTGTCACAGGGGACATGTACAGTGATCATCAAGACACTCATGATCAGTGTCCTGATGATCAGTGCAGCCCCAACAGTGCCCATCAGTGCTGCCAATTAGTGCCAGTTGGTGCTGCCTATCAGTGCCCATCAGTGCTGCCTATCAGTGCCAATCAGTGTTGCCTATCAGTGCCAATCAGTGTTGCCTATCAGCGCCCATCACTGCTGCCTATCAGTGCCATTCAGTGCTGCCTATCAGTGCCAATCAGTGCCCCCTCATCAATGCCGCCAATCAGTGGCGCCTATCAGTGCCCATCAGTGCCGCCTATTAGTGCCCATCAGTGCTGCCTATCAGTGCCACATATCAATGCAGCTTCATCAGTGCCTTGTCATCAGTGCCCACCAGGGCTGCCTCATCCTCTAACCTGCTGACCCCCTCTTATGTTCCGCTGACCACATCCTCTGCTCCATTGACCACATATGTGGCACTTGGACCAATCATGTCTCAGGGTCTAATGAGGAAGCCACGGCTCTTCACTGTGAATGGCTACAGCTTCCTCGTCAGACCCTGAGACAAGAACAGTATACCGTGGCCGGGGTGGGACAAATTTAGATGGATGCTGCTGTCCAAAGGTGTCCCCTGTGCTCCTTCAGTCCAGAGTGGGGCACTCTAAGGCTTCATGCACACTGGTTTATTGTAACTACTGTTTCTCCTGACAGGAGAAAATCAGCATTAAAAACTCACCTAAAGAGCCGGAGACTCTAAAAGGCTTCAAAAAAGGGTGGTCTTGGAGCCCACCCTGTTGTGTGACATTAGCAAATTAATATTTGCTAATATCTTCCTGTTTCTCCTCCCGGCCAATCAGGAAGCGGGTCCTGAGACCCCATTTGCCGGGAGTCCTAAGACCCCATTGGCCGGGACTCCGAAGACCCAGAGGAGAAGTGACGGCCGGGACATGGAGGAGATGAAGGGGGGATGACGCCGCCGCAGCCGTGACCTGCATGGGGTAAGTGCAGAGCTGACGGTGGGGGGGCTGGCAGTCCAGAGGGCCAGCAAGCTGACGACAGGGGTGGGGGGTGTGGGAGGTGTGGGTATGTTGCGGCGGGCTAGAGCGACAGGGGGGAGGGCTAGTGTGGGGTAGCAGGTTGGCGGGCTGGAACGACGGGGGGGGGGTGTCTGTGGTCAAGTCTGTCTGCCAAACCCCCTTGACCAATGGAGCACCAGCCACCACTGGTCAAAATGTTACTAAATACGAGAGATGTTTATTTTATTGTTCTCAGTGTGTTCAGTTATAAAACCCCAAGGTTTTAAGGCTAGGTTCACACAGGTGTGACTCTAAATTTGCACAATTTCCAGTGCGACTTGAATGTGACCTATTACACTCTATGGCACTCAAGTCGCAGGAAAGTTGCATCAAAGTAGTGCAGGAAACTTTTTTTAAAGATGCTGTGACTTTAGTCGCATAGATTGAAACGGGTGCCATTGAAACAAATGGGTTTTGACTTGTCATGTGACTTTACAGCATGTGTCAAAAGTCGCATGACAAGTCGTACTAATGTGAACAGAGCCTAACTCCTTTAATTTTGTTACATTACCTTAACTGTTTTGCTTTTGGGCCATCATATTTGGTGTACTATATTACTGTACTTTGTATCTTTTATGTTACTTGCTGCTATTTTTGTATCTTGTGCGTCAATGTTACTGTGCATACATATGTTTATTACAGGGCTTCAGAAATTTGCTTTGAATCTAGGAGCCAGCTAAAAAAGTAAGGAGCCAGGTTTTTCTTGTACAACTTTCCTTTAGATTTACCAAAACCATATAATATGAGGTCAAACCTAAACACTTTCAATTTGTATGCAGTCAGGCAGGTCCTTGCACTACATAGTTGACGGTAAATCTAAAGAATATTGAATAAGAAAATTGGATGGTGTATGGCCAGCTTAACAAATCTTACAGGTGAAACATGTATCAGGTTCCCAAAGGTGAGCCTTTTTTTGCACATATGTTTAAAAAAATAATTTTAGGCCTAAAGATTACATAAAACCCCCAAACATGATATATTTTCAGAAAGCAGACACCCTAGAGCAGTGATGGCGAACCTTGGCACTCCAGATGTTTTGGAACTACATTTCCCATAATGCTCTGCTACACTGCAGAGTGCAGGAGCATCATGGGAAATGTAGTTCCAAAACATCTGGGGTGCCAAGGTTCGCCACCACTGCCCTAGAGAATAAAATAGTGGTAGTTCCAATTTTTTATGTTTCACGATATTACCACAAAAAATAGATATATATAAAACATGAGGTTGCACCCAGTAAATAGATACCCAACATGTCAAACCTTAAATTTGCGTGTGCCCATGAAATGGCGACAAACTTTAGTACCCTATATTTTCTATAGGCGACGCTTTAGAAGCCCCCTAGAAGGCATCAGTTTAGCGTTATGAAGGAGGTCTGATGCTAGAAATATTGCGCTCATTCTGGCGTGCGCGGAGATATGTAATACTGTATGTGTATCGCAATCGCCGTTTTCAGGCATAGACGCCCCGCCACATGCGTTTACATTTGTACGTGCGTATATGTGAGGGTGGAGGGCTTCAATTTGGGGGGGGGGGGTTATGTGCTTGGGTGTACAGTAGCTTTAATTTTTTACAACTAAAAAATATTTTTTTCTTTACTTAACTTTTTTCTCCCACCACATAGGAGACAAAAAGTCCCCTATGTGATGACTTCCAGCATGCTCTAAAAGGAAGAAAGGAACTAATGTGTAAGATGAGGCCGAGCGCAGGCTAGATTGATACAATATGTGCTGACAGTGTCATCATGGGGGAGCTGGGCACAGTCACTGCAGAAAGGGTTCATGCTGGGACATGTAGTCCTTCACTTTTGTGGGATATGACCCCCCAAAAGTGAAGGACTATAGGTCCTAGAGGCCGAGGATGTGACAACCCCTTGCCCCCCCCCCCTCAACTAATTAAGGACTACAGGTCCCAGCATGAACCCCTGAGATCTAAGGGGTTACCATCCTTAGATCTCAGGGGTTCATGCTGGGACTTGTAGTCCTTCAATTTTGAAGGGAGTCACATCCTTAGATCTAAGGAGTTCATACTGGGACTTGTAGTCCTTCACTTTTGGGGGATGTTACCAGTGGTGGCCCGTCCGTAGAGGGCACGCAGGCGCCGCCTCCCCTATCCATGCGTCCGGCCCCTTGATCTACATATCAGAGCGCTGGACCATGGATTCCAATGTTGGGGGGGTGTTTTTTTGAAGCATCTGATTAGAGGCAGAGGCTATAATAGGCTTCAAAAAAGGGTGGCCTCAGAGCACAGAGCGTTGAGCTCTGATCCCACCCTGTTGTGTGACGATAGCCAATGAATTTTTGCTATTTTCACACCAAAGTTCCTCCCCGCCAATCAGGAGGCAGGTCGTGAAACCTGTTTCCCGTTTGGCCAAAGCGTCAGGCGATCCTATTGGATGCCTAGCGCTTTGGTGGAAGAGGAGACACAAGCTTGACACAAGACACAATCTTGAGGAGCGGGCACCGGAGCCACTGCTGCCCGCACTCCAGGAGAGGAGGAGAGGACACCACAGACCCCCACACGAGCGGGTAAGTGCCGGACCACCCACGGGGGAGGTGTTGTCAGTGCCGCGCCGCCCTGTCAAGGGGGGGGTGCTGTCAGTGCTGCGCCGCCGGGGGGTGTTGTTTGTTTGCCGCTCCCCCCAAAACAAGAACCCACCAGCCGCTACTGGATGTTACCCCCCCCCAAAGTGAAGGACTACAGGTCCCAGCATGAGCCCCTCAGAGCTGAGGATGTGACACGCCCCCCTTCCCCCAACTAGTGAAGGACTACAGGTTCCAGCATGAACCCGTAAAATATAAGGATGTGACCCCCCAAAAGTGAAGGACTGCAGGTCCCAAAATGAGCCCCTCAGAGCTGAGGATGTGACACACCCCCCTTCCCCAACTAGTCAACTAGTGATGGACTACAGGTCCCAGCATGAACCCGTGTAGTCCTTCAATTTTGGAGGGAGTCACAACA